>NC_044190.1:3054856-3337356 GCF_900880675.1 Sparus aurata | reverse complement strand
GCACAAATTCATTGTATCGCTTTTGTTCCGAAATTTTGGGAAATACGATACGTAATAAGTAATTTGGCTTCCAGGAGAATATTAGCTGCAGAACAATAACTTGGGATCTATCATTATGTCTAAGTCATCGCTTTCAGTATCTCCTACCACCAGCAATAACACAGCAACAGGTCATATCAGAGAGCTTCACTGCAATGATGATACAGTATAATTAAGAGGCAGCACTCCATCTCTGGCGCTAGAATCTGTGTAGAACCTTAAATTGCTTTCTAAATGGGTCCATGTTACCCAATATGTGGTTTTTTCTGCGTGTTTCAACAAAGTGAAATGAACTTGGTGGGAGGAAAAAAAAAAAAAAAGATAGAAGATTGATCGGTGTGCTCATTGGAGTAATTCAACCCCAGTCATTTTCCTTTGCAGGTTTTTATAGCATTTAAAATAGCAACACGATAATGGCCCACACACACACACACACACACACAAGTACACATGCGCAAGCACTTTGCAGGACACGATGTGGTCTAAAAGTGCTGGGAAATGAAAGAGGGTCGAAGGGATTAATTCATGTCTCCAGAAATACTCCTTTGAAAGTGTATTTGCTTGCCACCTATGTAAGCTGAGATACGATGGTCCATTTTGGTTATCTGATCATCTCCCCCACATATCTACTCATTTAGAAGTCAGACATTTTCCAGGCGTTTCCTAAACAGTTGTGTGCTGTGTGTTGCATGGCCGGTATGGACTGAACTTTGTGCTGCCTGAGCAGTTAAGCCTATAACTCTTATCACTTGAGATATTGTCCAGAGCACAGGCCGATTTACAGGCGTACTCATTCAAACTATAAAGTAAGTCAAGCATGGTGTAGCATGCAGAGAGCCATAGCTGATTTCCTAAGAATATCAAATGACATGCTGTTTGCTCTCCTTCTCATACTATTTTAGTATTCCTGTCAAGTGAATTGTGTGAACTTCACTCTAAATGAATTTCTGACAGGCTTTCCCAGTCAAGACTGCCATTAAACATAAACAGCCACTGACATGTAAAACTCACTGCTGAGAAACAACAGAACGGTGAGGAGGCATTGCAGCAATAAACTCAGACCTGTGAGGCCCCAGACACGCCGAACCCACATACAAAAAACAGCAATGACAAAGACTGACTTCAGTGCATCGTTTCTCCTGTGTCTTGAACAATAAGACCTCCCCTCGAGAGATCAAGTTTTCCGACCGCTAGCTTATGTAGTTTTAGCATCAGAAAAGACCGCACGACAACAATACACTGCAGTCTATGCCTCCAACAAGAAACTGCCATCAAAAAGCCACTCATAGCCAAAAATAATGCTCAGAACAGCACCAAACTTTAGCAACAGTACAAATAGGGTCCCAGCATATAGTTCCAGGCATCAAACCTCTGCTAACTTTGCCAGATTTCTACTGAAAAGAGAACACAACTCACGACTCTCCTGCAGCAGCTTGCTCGTTGTGGGGAAGCCGTGAGGAGTCGATTACCGAGTGCAGTAGAGTTCCGCAGCTCAAGGATGAAAATGTATGATTATTACTCCATGGAAATGTAATCAAAGGTCACATGTGTCTTGCCTACCAGTTTATAACAGTTATTTTCGAGAGCTGACAGGGAAAAGAACGGAATTGAGCATTTCTAACTGCACTCGGTAATCGACTCGTCTGGCTTCCCCACAACGAAGCACGCTGCTTCAGGAGAGTGGTGAGTTGTGTGAAATCCGGCAAAGCTAGCAGATGTCTGATGCCTCGAACTATGTGCTGAGACCCTATTTGTACTGTTGCTGAATATTGGTGCTGTTCTGAGCATTATTTGTGGCTATGAGTGGATTTTTGATGGCGGTTTCTTGGTGGAACTGCAGTGTATTGTTATCGTGCATTCTTTTCTGAGGTTGCTAAAACTACATAAGCTAGCTGTCAGGGACCAAGCAGTAAGGAACAGAACACAGGAACAATTTCTCAGAAAAAGTGGGTTTTTATTTTACCCCAAAAAACAGCAAAATCAAACTTACAACTTAACTCAACAGGTGGGCCCCTGAAAGGGGTCAACCTAATATAACTACAAATAAACTTGCAAACAATAAGGTGCAACTGAATCAACAGACCTTCCTTAATGAGACACACAAGCAACTTAAATACTGGCTTGGGCCAACCAAATAAACCACAAGGGGATGAACAAAATGGGCAACACACTAAATACGAAACACATATAACTAAACCCCAAATCCCCCCATGACATCACATCGGGTGGTTTGGTCCCGCACACCTTTTGTTCTCCGAGTCACCACCCCACCAGCCAAGTAACTCAGAAAGAAGAAATAATTATTAACACAATGTTTAAATCATACAGTATTAATGTGCGCACTTAATTCAAAACAATGTAAGATTAAACAAAATAAACTATTACAAATCTCAATGATACAAATTGTTTAACTGAAACTAAATCAACTTATAGAGAATGATTAAATGACTGAGGGTGTGGGCAGACATTACCCTTGTGTGGCTGCAGCCATCACACTAGCGGTCAGAAAACTTGATCTCTCGAGGGGGGGTCTTACTCTGTGTCACGGTGTGTTAGACCATGGTTTAAACTTACACTGGATTATCCCTTTAACACATACAGATCCAATATTACTATGGTCATGTTGGTGTGAATGGATTCTTTAAAATAACAGAAAAAAAAATGCTTTTCTTCGGTCAGATATGCTGATTTCAACGCGTAACATGACATAAGTGTACTAACACAACACTAAAATATTATGTGTAACACATTATGTTACTCTGTTACCACTTAAAGAAATATATTACTCTAACACGTTGCTTTTATAACACGTTACACCAACACTGCTGGTGAAAAGGTGAAAAATACGGAAAAAACTAAATGGGTCAAATTATAAATGGCGTCCACTGCTGATTCTAACACCCAGTTGGCTGAAAAGCCGATGACAAGGGCAGACTAATGCCAACAGTGCTTAACCTGCTCAAGCCATGAAGGGTGATTTTGTGCCCAATTATGTTTTTAAAAACACAATTTTAAGGGGCTCTCACACATTTCAGCATTGCCTTTCCATAAAGTATGAGAAAATAAAAGAAACAGATTGACTAATCATCTGTTTTGTCATAGGCTGACCGCCAATGATTCACAGACAGACAGCAGCCTGTTGTCTGTGTTTTGTTTGCAGACTTTATACAACAACCTGCATCATTAGCATTGCTGCCAATCTCTAACTTGCAAACATGAACACATCTTGTTCTGCACGTTGGCTTGGTGAATACACAACCCCCCCAAAAATTAAAAAACCTTGCAGGAAAAAAAGGTTCACTCACACTCTGTTTGCAAGCGAGGTAGTCATTTAGATAGTCAGCAGGCAGCAAATTTTACAGCTTTAAAAACCAAATGTCCTTTGGTCAGTTCAGATGCTGGTGTGATCATTACTCTTCAGCACAACTCATTGCAAAAGACTACCCATCTTTGGCTTGTAACTATGCAATTCCCTCGTTTCCCTGCCTGGGCTCAGCCTGCCGGCTGGTGTCAATCAAAGGCAGACCTTGAAAGACTTACCTGGAACTTCTAGTGGAAACAAAATGCAATTTCACCAAAGCTTCACTGTTTAAGGGCAGAAGCTGAAAATGTTGCGACAGATATCTTCAAATCTGGACAAATACAAATCTAAACTTTCTTTTAAGAAAACAATTTTTGTCTAATTCACAAAATAAAACATCCTGTTTTCTCCCTCTTCACAATCCACTGGATGAAAGCAACAATCTGAAGCACTTGCAGCTGTGAGTAAAATGTGCACCCCTGTTTTCATTCCTCGTTAGACCAATCATGTGCTATTTGCGAGTTCTAAATATTTGCCTTTGTTTGACATGAAGGTAAAGCTTCTGAATAATGTAGATGAGAGTCTCATTAGCATAAGGAAATGACTAACATGGCTGCAGGTTACTGCTGCTGATGCTGGTGTGTGTGTGATGTAACACATTGCCTGCATGGATGTTGATGCATGCAAACATGGCTCAGAGTGTAAACCCTTGAAAATGGCCACCTCACCTCATTGTTTGGGCAGATAATAACAGAGCTGCCGGTGGGTTATGACTTTTTCCTCTAATGTCTTTGCTAAAGTCTGGCTAGCAGCCAGCGGGAGGAGGAAAACCAGCAGACGGCACCACATCAATATCCCAACTAGCCACCAGAGCCCGACTCAAACGATCGGGGACTTTAAAGGTAGCAGCTGGTGAGTTGATATGGGGCTTCCCGAGTTCTGCCGAGGGGCTTTAGATTCATTTAAATGATAGAGATTGCTTTTAAGCGCTACACACATTAATTGATGTTGAGAGCTGGGAGATATGGAAGCTAGAGGATATAGGCTAGCAGAGATGAACATGAACAGGTTTATCTGGTCTCTTTGTTTTCTGTGACTAAACAGACACAGTATGTCCGTACAGACACAAAGAAGCGTCTCAAGGACGTTTCGCTGCACCTGTCAGAGGCGAGTCGAGGTATAACTGTAGATCCCCAAGTGCTCTGTTAGTTTGTTTTTCTTTCAAAGAGAGGATATTCTTTTCTTAACTCTTCATCTCTGGAGTGTCTGAACGACCTTTCTGACACAGCGTGCTGATAAAAGTATCAACACAGTGTGTGACCCACCCTGCCATTTGTATTGTGCATTTGGTAAAATTCCCTTATCCCCCACAACTCCTTTTACTGTCTGCTCCTCACAGTCCTCATTGTTATTCTTCCCCCGCTTGGTTTCCATCTTCCCTCACTTAGTGGCCCAAGAGGTGCTGCTAGTTCCCTGAGGAGCCTGCTGGCTCACTGTCAGAGGCCCTTTGAGCTGCCAAGTCAACTGAGGCCGTCGGTCCCCCTACTGTGTGTTCCTGCATGGAGGCCGCTGGGATGCTGGCGCAGGCCCATTGATTTACTGCCTTTGGCTAGGACACTCTCCAAGGAGCTCCCATTCTGGCTGGGATATCATTTATTTGGGACACATTTGGCAACACCGGCATCTTGGCCCTCTTTGAAATGCATCGTCCAGAGACAAAATAAATGAACGGTATCAAAGACGTGTCAACCATGATGCTTTTTTCATGAAGGATGGGAGGAAGGGACGGCACACTAAAGCAATCGTGCCTCCGTGCAGCACAGCACCCTGTTCAGAACAGACAAAGCACTAAGGCACAACAAAGCTTGACATGAATAAGACTGTTTCAGCCGTGAATGCATGTGTAATGTGCGTGTCAGAGTAATCGGATAGAGTTATGTCTGACATTTCATAATTTCTGGTCTGCCACTACATAAACAAGTGTTTTTTATTCTGCCTCTGATCAGACATATTTCAAAAGCGCCATTTCCTGTCTGTCAAAAGTAAGCAGTAGGACGTGGCTGTGTGACAGTGCAATGTTTGTTTCTTTACACTTTGTCTACTGGGCACTGAACGACAGCCCAGGCGCTCCGAGATGTCTTTCTGTTCCGTTGTTTTCTGAGGTGAAATTTCTGTGTAGGTACTTATAGGCGGGGGAAAAGTGAAAGCTCTAGTTGAGTGGCAGCATTTTGTTTTGCATTTGTCTCCAAACAGATGCATAGCTGTCATTCAAGGTCCCATTGAAGATTGCTATCAAATGTAATCGCTTCAAAGCTTATTCCCATGGATGCCCGCTTACAGATACAGCTTTTTCAGGTGTCTGTCAAAAAGATGTTGCAGAGGGGCATGCAGCAAAGGCTTCAAATATATGAATTTAAATATAGAAGGGGCGCAGACATTATGATTCACATCAGGCACTCCTAGAGCAGCACAATACACTTGGTTTCATAGTGTTTTCAGCTTCATCACTCCATCATTAAACACTGTTAATTTGCTTTAGAAAAGACTGGGCCGAATGGACATGTACTTAGATTTCAGCTTGTACAATGTTTGCAATTTGATATTTTGAAAGTCATTAAATATTTTGAGCTCTCTTTCACACAATACATCACATTTACCAACAAAACATGATTTGCAGCAATCAAGGTTGTATAAAAAGACAACAATGGTTTGCACACCTACCTTGATCAAGCAATTGTTCTCTCTTTTTTTCCAACTCTCATCAGAGCTGCTTGGCCTGGCGATTTTTATTTTGTTCAGCAAATTGTCTTTGAAAAATCAATTAAATCTGACCCCGGTGTTCGCCTTCGTAATATTTAGAATCAATCAGCTCATGGCTTTGTATGGATTTGCAATAGTACACCCTTCGGAGCAATCATGGCCTTTCAATCACACTCTTTAGTCACCTCGGGCTACAAACATGTTGGCTCGGAGATGCTGCCATTTACAAACCATCATGTTGGTCTTTCAACTGAAGTGCTGAGGGAAAAGAAAATTGTTGTAAGAGCATGGCCAGCATATCAAAACATTATTGACACAAGTGTGAGATGGGAAACACCAGATAACTGAGGAAAATTACATGGTTAATATTTTTTTTCTCTGTGTCAGACAGAAGTGAATGTGTTGAATTACAGCGCAGTGCACTGACTGAAAGTGGAGGCAAACACCCGGCTACTCTTCAGATTAATTTCCTCAGGTGATATCTTGACTGATGTTGTTCTTTGCCAATAAAATGCCAAAAAGGAAAGAGCTAAAACTGACTGTTTTTACCTACATTTGCGTAACATGTGAATATGCTGTAAATAACCAGATGAAATGCATGTTATTCATCAAGTGAGCATGGGACAGTTTGTTCTATAAGCATCAAACAGCCAAACAGTCTCTAGCTGAAAATGTATTTACATCTTTGGCTGTGAAATCCAAGCACATGTGATATTAGCAGAATTACTATCGATCCTCAGTGTTCAAAATATGTAACTATATATTCTGCCAGGATCAAACAGATTATGTGATATCACAAGTGTGAGACACAGAGAGATTGCACAAGACTTTACATTTGATCACATTGTTTAAAAGCACAAAGCCTGAAATATAAAAAACTCTGCCAGCTCTGTGAGGCAGCACAGTGTAGTGCATTGTGCAAAATGATACGGCAAATAACTCACGATGATAATGTTGACATGCAGATAATTATCAGGTATAATGTTTATCATGTTTATCATGCTACTTTAGTGCAGCATTTTTTTATGCTTTTATCCTATGTAAGGTGACCTTGGCTCACAGGTACTCGGCTGAAACACGTATCTGGTAAAGATAATGTAACGTGTCAATATCCGTGCTTTAATGACGTTTAATCCTCATTGGGTGGCAGACTTTTTAAGTTTATTCCTTCAAGTTTATTACAAGTTGTTCTGTAAATAGTTCTACTACTCATGTGATCCAAAACATGGTTATGATGCTCAAATATGTGGCTGTTCTGTAAATACCTCTCTATTAAATAATGAATATAGCAACTTCTGATCAACACATATCAATTTCAGGCTGTAACTAACAACTTTTGGTGAGTCTCAACCCCTTTGATTGAAGCGCCAGCAACTTCTGTTGTAAACCCCGCTATTCCTAAATACGGATATATGGAAATGACATATACAGATAATTTAGTTGGTTGAAAGATAACATTACAGGTAGCAGTCTACTCACCTACACCTAATAGTGCTATTTTACTAATTAGCACTAAATGTAATTTATGGTGAGGATGATGGGAATGTCATCATCACAGGTGTTCAGAAACATTCATTGGCCTAATGATGGTACTCGTTCAACTGATGAGGAAACACCAAAGTTAATTCTGAGGGAAAAATGCCAACACATTCTGTGGAAGCTTGGACAGTAGCCTTTAGTCTCAAACTATGAGGCTCTACCTACCCCATCCAGCATCTATTTTGAATGTGAATGTCTCTGCAGTCCAGTTAGCAATAATAACGAAAATGATCCTAACCCTAAAGCTGACAAACAGTCCACATGACGAATTACTTTAAAACTGCTATTAACATAGTCAAATTGTTGCGGTTTGGTTAGGTTTAGGCACAAAAACTACTTAGGTAATGTTTTGGAAAATATCATACATGGGGTTAAAATAACTCCACAGTCTCGTCAAATTTGCCTACATAATCCACATTACTCATCTAACAGTAGTGAGGTTTATTATGTAGTGGTGACACTGGAGTGAGGAGGTGCTCAGATGATGAACAAAGTGCCGGGGGCGCTATAGGAAATGTCTATGGATCACCACAAGTCACCTACCAGTAAATGTTGAGATATTTCAGCCTGAAACAAACTGATGGATGGACTTAGAGAAAACACATGGACAAAAAAGTAAACTATAGTTATCACAATCATTAATATAATGAGGACTTACTGATGGAAAAAAGTATCCTCTCCAGAGTATCCTCTCAGAAGAGACCATGACTCTCATCCTCAGGGTTCAGGTACAATGAAACATTCTATTTTGCATATGTCCCTTTTTAAGGGGTGCTTGTTAAGAGTTTGAACACATCAATGGCAGAGCAAAGACGTTCTAGTTTTGAAAAGAGACCTTCGTTTCAGTTTAGATTTGTCCCCTAAAGAGGACTGTGTGCTGGCACTGGGAATATGCATATGTATAAGGAGTTCGGGTAAATCCTCAGGGTTGACTATAGTAAACAAGTCAGTGTTGCCGGCTTACGGCAATGACTTGTTTGTGCCTCCCCTCCAAAGGACACAGACAGCTGTGGCACAAACTGAGGTGTCCGTGCCAAGATGCCTCATGCTGTAGTCAAAGATGACATGTCGATGCTTCACACCACGTATCATTGTCACAGAATGTGTCCCTGGCGGTGACAGGCTGATGACCACAGTTACCCTGCAACCCTTGAGTTCACTCAGCCCAGCCGACTGGGCCGCTCCAGAGGCCGCAGTGGAAATAACACTGGTCAGTGAGTGGTGTGTGTTTAAAATGAGTCACTGATACTCCCCTCTGACATATGCTGCTGTTGGTAATATGTGAAAACTTACACAAGATGTGTACAAGACCCTTGTATGGTATTTGGGTGAAATTGACCCGTTTCAAATAGAAGAAAAATTGTGAACATATACAATTTTTCTACCTGGAACACAGTGGCCGTGGCTTATTTTCTGTGATAAACATGTACAAACAAAAAAATAATAATATTTGAGCCCACATGCTACATTACCCCACACATTCACATCCTTAATATAGTCTTCGGGTCAGTATGACCCACATACACAGAAACACACAGAAACATGTACACACACATACATACACAGACACAAACAAAAAACAAAAAAACAAACAAACACAATAATTTAGATATCAATTCAGCATATTCTGATTCTGAAAGTGAACTTGAAGATGGCCTTCAGTCACAAAAAACGACAAAAAACGAATCACACTTCCATTGTTAATTGTGTTCTAGCAGAGACTGATTGCATTCATTAAACATATATGTTATCACTATTGTTTAAATATAGATAAAGACAATTCATGTCAATGGTTTATGACGTAAAACAAATATTTAAGCATTTTTTTTTAAATCCCAAAAATGGCCCGGGTCAATTTCACCCGAGGGAGACCAGAGAGTCCCAAAATAGATACAAGGGTTAAACAAATCAGATATAATATGTTAAATGGTTCGTGAGCTTTGGAGGTTCTAGTTTTTAGATGTAATTGTCTTTGGAGAGGACCAGGCCAACATGAGTTAATTCATCCCTGTTTGCAGTCTTTGTGCTAAGCTAAGCTAACTGACAGTAGCTTTAGATTTACTGTTTAGTCAGGATACTGATATTAATCATCTCATCTAATTCACAGTAGGGAAGCTAATAAACTTATTTCCCCAAATGTCACCTTATTCTTTGAAAAGTATAAACCTAAATCTATTCAGTATAAACCAGAGCTCTACTGTCCCGCCATCAGAGACTGAAAAACTGAACTCCTCTGCAAAAACAGATGATGCACCAGAGGGGGGTCAGAAATTAATTAGATTGTGGGACACATTAAAATCATTCAGATAAACAAACAGCAATCTTAGAGGGCAAATTTCTCTCTCGCCACAGAACTTTGTCAAGTCCTTGGCAACTTGAGCACCGATCGTCGGCTTGATCCCAGGTGTTCAGTGCCGAATGGATTATTGCCTGGTTTGAGGTCAGATATGATGCCTTATTAGCTCATGAAAGAGCAGGACGGAGTGCCAGACCATTGTTCTCCATACTGAGATGAAAGGCTAGCTGGCTAATGAACATCTGCCAGCCAGCATAAGGACCCCAGCAGACACACAAAACCTTGAATTGACCATTGCTGAGAGCAGCTGCTCTGATCAGAAAGATTTTGATGTAAATTTAGACTGAGGGTGCACCATGGAGCAGCTGTAATAGCCAAGGACCAAGATTAGGGGAAGAAATACTGTGCTTCTCTTGTGTGTCTCTGAAATGCCAAAGTTCATTAACTTTAAATCTATCAAGCTGCAGTGCAGAGTTGTGCTGTCCACCTACATTGGCATAATAAAATAAGGATGATGTAGATTTCAAAGATATACGTTCACTGACACCTTTTCAGGATATGGGGAATTCTACCTGGCTTTACCTGGGACTCCTTTGAAATGAAACATTTATTTTGGTCTGGGAGACATATTCCATTTTTCAAACAAAGAAAAGAAAGCCACATGAGTATGAGACATTGCTGCAGCATGTCACAAATGATATGGCTGTCTGTCCAAAAGAAATGAATGTACAGCCTATGGAAAAAGCTTTTTTCAAACATGATGATATCCAAGTGTTGAATGCTACATTTCTCATTGAAATCTTAAAATATTAATTATTCTTTTATTTACTTTCTCACGGTCATTTTCCAATTGTTTTTTGTAGATGCATATGAGCATATCAGCATACAAGTACTGTAGTGACCCCCATCCCCTCCACCTCCAGAAACACGTATTGCAAACTTCATTTGGCAGATTCTCTACAAATGTCAATATGATACAGAATATAGTAAGAAACATGAAACATTTTATCCTGACGCCTGGGTTGAAGAAAATCCTGAGATGACTTTAATTTAGAGCTTAAGACTGAAAAACTGAGCTAATCTGCTTAATCAAGACTGTGTGGCGTTCGTGTGATTATATTTTAATTGGGAGTGACTGAATAATCCACCAACTGTCATCAGATTTTGATTCAAATATTGATAAATCTTGATTGGTGCAGGAAATGTGGGTATATGACATCACTTTTTTTCCCCCCAATTTAGCCCTATTCACTTCAAGGGTTTGATTTTCGGTAGTCTGTTAAAATGTTTTCCGTCTTACAATGGACACGACAACAGACCCCAAAAAACTCCTTTCTGTCATGTGAAGTACAGCTGGTTAGGGATATCATTAAGTTATCCTCCACATGACTCTGAAGTCATTTACATAATGCAATAAGTCTAAACCCTAAAGTGCAATTACATTGCTCATACCACCATGCACTAGGAAATGATTACCCTAACTACAGTGTCAGAACGCATCACAGAACATATCAGAGCAGGATCTGAATGCGGCAAAGGCTACAGTGCAGTGTTAATTAGGTTACTGATACTTTCCACTGCACAATTACTCTGTCAGAGTGGCTCATCTTTCATTTTCTCTGGTCACCTCCTTCCCTCTTTGAGGCTCATTCCGGGAAATTTCTTCTGCTCTGCATACTCCTGTCAGCTCTAAGGTAACAAGGAGGGCAAAGGCTTATGACAACATCTGTGACCCATCTTTTTGTAAAAATAGTAAATATACATTTTGTTTGACCAGAGCTATTTAGACACAAAAAAGTGAAATATCTGAGCTGTTTGCAGTAGTAGGAGAGGAGGCAGATGGAGGCTTCAGGGGGCAGCTCTTAGAAGTGGGTATAAACAGTGCTAGAGAGCGTCAGAGCTCTTGCTTCTTGGACATATGTAAATAGAGGCTTACCCCGGGAGATAGAGAAGGGCTTTGAGGTAATTGTGTAGAGATCCTCTGCTCACCATTGAAGGGGGCTGATGCATTTTGGGAGAAACCCAAGGGATTAAAGCGACCCCAGGCAGAATCGCTGGGTCACACAGCCTGAACCATTCAGGCCTGAAGCGAAAACAGTCAAATCAAGGTAGTGCAGTTGAGTGCGTGTACATGTGGGTGTGTGCATATGTGTGCACACATGTAAGCGTATCCCTGTGAGGGAGTGCATGAGGCAGGGGGTAATTGGTATTAGCAGCAAGGAAACTTGCCTCAGACGGTGAGGTTATCACCCGCACTTGGAGCTAATCTCCCCGCGTTTCAAGAGGAGCTCTCTCCAGCCTTGCAAACCACAATGGACCAGAGTGGGCTACTTGTCCATTAACTAAGGCCAGCTCTGCCAATCCAGAACTCTCTCTGTGGGAGAGACCCGGCCTGTAACATGAGAGTTATATTTGCTCACCACACAAATATATACAGTTGTGGTCAAAAGTTTACATACACTTGCAAAGAGCATGTACAGCCTATTTCTATGATGAATGAGTGGAACACAAACTACTTTGTCACAAAAACATTCATCAGGTTTGGTTCAGTATTTAATTTATTATAGGTCTTCTGAAAATGTGACCACATGTGCTGAGTCAGCAATTTAGGTGATTACAGAAAGTTTTGTGTATCAAATTTGCTTTGTGGCATGGCCTCTTCACTTCTTCTCATGAGTGAAAACAGCTGATGACTTTTCATTTAAATAGGGCTCATCTGATACACCCATTAGACACAGCCACAAGCACTACAATGGGAAAGTCTGTAGCTTAACATTTATCTGAAAGAGTGCAAGTCAGGAAAGTCAGTTTGAGCCGAAGTAGTTACAGGTCCCAAAATCAGCTGTGAAAACAACTGATGTAGGTATAACGTGCATGGCACAGTTGTGTCACTAGCCCTTTTCACACAGTGAAGCCGCATAATCTCCACAGCGGTTGTTCAATGCATCTACTTAGCGTTTGTATGGGATTAAAGTACCTTAGTGATATGGTTATGTGAATGTGTGTGTCATCTGCGTAACTTTGGTAACATATTTTGTTGTTTTCCATTATCTGAGCTAGTGGGAGCATGTAACTGTTGAATAGTAGAGGCCCCAGAATGGAGTCCTGGGGTACTCCTCAGGCACAAGGAAAACAGAACAAAAATCAACATGAACTCTGAAAACTTATCAAGACAAGACTGTGACGAAGGGCTAGGGTGCACGCAGGAACGAGACACACTGGCACAAGACAAACGAAGACACAGACTATTTAACACATGAGGGAGAGGGGAACAGGTGGAAACAATCAGGAATCAGGGATGACGTCAGACCGGGGACATAAGAGGAAGGGCAAGTGACCTGAAACAATAGGGAGGTTAGATTTTCAAAATAAAACAGGAAGTTCACAAGACAAAAAACCAAGACAAGACAAGACCTCACCACTGTGTGACAGAAATCTGACTGGAAAACATCAAAACAGCCATTTATTATTATTAGAAGCTTTTTCATTGATTTTACCTAAAATTGGGAGGTTTGAAATGGGCATATAATTATTTATTACTGATGTGTCTAGACTGTTCTTCTTCAGGAGTGGTTTAATAACTACAGTTATCATGGTTTGGTGGCAGACACCTGAGAGAACAGACATGTTGACAATCTGCAGCAGATCTGGAGTCATGCAGTCTGAGACTTTTTTGAAGAACCCTGCTGGTAAAATATCCAGGCAGCAAGATTTCAAATGCTGTATTATATTTTGCAGTTTTTCCTTATTGATTGGTTCAAATTGTGTCATGGAATTAGAGTTGGTTTTAGGTGGACACGTGAACAACACACCTCCTGTACCTGGTACAGTGTCACTGACCACTCTTCTAATTTTCTGAATTTTGTCAGTGAAGAAGGATGAAAATTCATTACAGGCCCTGGTAGATAGATGTTTAGAGGCTACTGGCACAGGATTGTTTGTTAGCCTGTCGACAGCAGCAAACAGGGCACGTGCATCAAATCAAAAGCATGATAAAATGAAAAAAAGAAAAGAACTGGGGCATCTGTCAGTTTTGTTTCAATACAAAATACAAATAGCATAAACAACTACATACAGGAAGGACGTCAGGAAGTTTCTTGACTGATTATAAACACAGATCAGTTGGTCAACAGGTTAGGCTGTTGATGTTGGTGCGCAAAACCTCTACTGTTTTGGCAGTGATTGTCCTGTAGAAAGAATGGCACAATTACTTATCTGACAGTAAATGCAGCTTTTCGAGGACCTTGAAATTCATTTTGATTTATGATAACACCACAACTTTGGATGCATTTTATGCGGTGACAAATACTCCTGACATCAACCAGAATTTACAGTATTTACAGTAATTAGTATTTAATATCGCCAACATGCTCTAAGCTAACCGTGAATGATACAAACAGTAGCATGTTAAAGACAGACGAAGGAATGCTCTGGTAAGATGATAAAGGTAATGTTAAAAAAAAGAACACAATAACAGCCAATTTCTGTAATGTCAGCGTTGACTTGTACAGGTTAAGCTGTTTGCATGACTCTTTGATACCCGTGATTAATGCTCCCTGCTGACATGACTAAACCAGCTGACAAAATATTCTCATCCACAGATAGAACCATCCGTCTGTGAGTATGAAATGTTACGCCCACCAGCTTCCCACACTCTCTGAGTGAGCAGGAGAAGGTTATATCTAATACATGAAAAAGAAACGATGATCCCTGTAGTAATGTGCAGTATTTTTTTTGGCATCAAAATGCACCCAAGACACCCTGTAGGTCTGAACAGGTTCAGGCAGTGAGAATCAGAATTCAAATCTTTTGTGCCAAATTAGCCAATTAGAAAGTGAGTCAAAATTAATAAAATAGTAGCATGATAAATTGCATTGATATTGTTTGCTCTATTGGTTATATAAGTATATGTATTGCTCTCAGATGATACTACAGTATCTACCAGAGATGCTCATTCACAAGTCCAAGTCAAGTCTTAAGTCTCTGATGGTTGTAATGAGTGTTCTTTCAGCTGCTCCATGCCATCGTGTCTGCTAATATCACTGCATAGTTATATCTAAAGAGTTCAAAGCGCATACTGTATTATCATCAATCCTTATCCAATCCTATCTATTAGCATTGAGTATTACTCCCAAAGACAGTGTATGCTGGTTCCAGTAGTTGTTTTTTATGTTGGAACAGTCTGGAGAAACATCTTTTGTTGGTTACTATACACATGGAAATATATAGACATTATGTAAAATATTATATTGCAACTCTCTCTATATATTGCATATTGATATTCTGGGTGGCAACAGCAGAACACCTTTCCATGCTTCTTGATTTATTGCCACCTTAAGCAGTGTGCACCAGGATGTCCTTAATGGTGCAAGTTTATCCGGGTTCATGTTGTAACTCAGAACACAATTTTGATACATATGTTCCTGCTTCTGATGGTCCAGAAAAACCTTTGTAAATATTTGTAGAAATATTCTTGGTAGATATATTGCACTAATCTTGTTAATATTTAAAGGTTTTAACGTTCCCATTACCACAGACATCATTCACCCCTTGCATACCTGCCTTCTGACCTGGTCTTGCACGCTGTACTGATAAATCTGGGTTATCTACCGATGTTTTAAGTGCATTTAATGATTGAGTTTCCCTAAAAGAAAATTCTGTAAGCTATGTCTTTTTGGTAGGGGGAAAGGGTTGACTGATCATTGCCTCCATTTCAAGCCACAGCAATCCTTCTTGTTCAATAACCCAGAAAGAAATGATTCTGGCATGTACTGACAATACATCATTTTCCATCTTGGGTAATGCCGAACCACGCTGTTCTTTTGGGAGTTGTAAAATCTCTTGGTTGATTTTTGGTTTCCTGCCTGCTGAGATAAAGTCTGCCATTGCCTTACTAATATGTGTATTAATATAACAGGCTTAACAGGCTATTGTAAGGCTCATGGCTCATGACAGGCTGTAACATGGACATGTACATTATGAACAGAAACATGAAAATGCTGGAATACGTTTTCGTCTCCGCCAGTGAGGGAGTAAGCGCACGCTCGATGGATATGCTAGTTTGGTCTAGCTACCGGAAGACACGGATGTCAACAAACAGGTAAGTAGCTCCTTACACAAACACACTGTTTTAACTACTTTTTTATTCAGTTTGAGTCATACACGCTACAGTGCTGTGTGCTAAGGTGTCTGCTGATGTTGCATAACTTTTGGTGTGAGATGTGGAGCATGTTAAGACGCTTAAAACACAGTGTAAAGGTCTGACCCCATGCTGTTAGCGTTCAATGCTAAATCTGCGTTCATGGAGCTCTGTAATGGCTGGACCAAATTTGTTCGCGTCTTCGGTACTGGCAAGTCAAGGGTAGTTTGAGCAATGAAGCTGCATGTTTAAATCGACCGAAGTTCTCCTTTAAGCTGATTAATTTTGGGTGTGACTTATTCCCAGATAATTGAACCCTGCAGGGGCCCAGTGGAATGGTTTCACAAAATCAGGTTCAATATGCCCACAGCTCACCAAGGACATTATTTTGGATTGGTGGACCCAGATATCAGTCCAAGTTCTTTAACACAATCTATAAAAGCTGGTCCTGAATTCATTGGGTCTGTTAGGGTCAACAGGACATCATCCACGTATAAGAGAATGTTCTTTTATTTTGTTCTTGTATTGCTCATTTAATATTTAGATTTTGTCGACAGCCAGGGCAAGCAGAAGTGGGGACAGCGGACTTCCTTGACCATACCTCTTGTTAGTTTAAAGGGTGCTGACACAAGAAAAACTGTCAAAACATTGGTTTTAAGTGTCTTAAACACAAGTTTAAACCATCCAAGAAAAGATTTTAGGGAAATCAAAATCTCTTCAGTGTTTCAAAGACATACTCCAATTCACTTCGCTTAGACGCTTTTTCAGTGTCAATGGATACAATGGCTGATGGGGTTTGATAATGATTGAGATAGTGAATAACATTAAATACACATCTTGTAGTATGATAGGACATTCAACCCTTTATAAATCCCGCCTGATCTGCATCTATAATGTGAGTCCCTGCTTGTTCTTGCCAATGAGCCAATACCTTTGATAACATTTTCGTGTCAACTCCAAACAGATTGTTTAAGAAGAATCCTACCAAACAATTACATCAACCTGAGCTATACCGTTTCTCATAGAGCCCTTTATCATTAATCTCATGGTTATTCATTTGGCATTGATTATTCTCATCCTGTACAGCTGAAACAAAAGATCTTAACAGGGCATTCCTTGCCAATCGTGCCAACACGTGATTTGTTTGTTTCCACATTCAAACAGTCTCTGTCCAGCAAATAGAAATTAATCAATTAAAACATCTACTGATTTTGTTATATGATAGTTTTCCTTTAACTGTTTTATTTTCTGTTCAATTTCAATTTTCTTTAGCAACACGTTCTCTGTTTGTTTTGACTTGTATATGAAATAATAATGCCTCTCATGAAAGCTTTATACCCATTCCAAACATCAACATCATCTTGGTCATTAAATTCTAAGAATATGTCTGTTTGTTTCTCCAGGAACTTAATAAAGTTGTTATCCAATAATAATAATATATTCACCCTGCAGGGAAGCCAGCAGCTTAAAACTATGTCAGTGGTCTGAGAGAGCAATGTGTCCTTTAACCGAGTCATTGATAAATGAGGCTGAGAGTGAAATTTCTAGTATTTAACCACCTCCAGACATCCACATGATCAAATTCCTTAGTGAGCTTTGCTACAGCTCTTGCTTTTTTTGGAACCGTCTATTTCAGTAATTTGACTATATAGCATAGCAAAGAATTCCCCATTGTAAGGAACATCAACGTAGTGCATGTTGTTTTTGATGTACTATGTATTATTTGATGTAATTTATTTTGACACTTCCGGTTAAACCAAGGTATTTTATTTTGAAAGACTTTGTGCGATGTATTTTATTTTGAAAGGGTTCTAAATGGAAACAAAGAGCTAAATGACTGCAACAAATGTGATAGCGAAAGGTCAATGAGCATCACGGATAAGATGAAATTCATGGATAAAGGAAATTAACTACGGTGTTGAAAGTTGACTTCATGAGTGATTTATTAGCCCAGTTGGAAGTGGCAACAAGGTAAAGGCTTGTGTGTGTGCTGAAATTTGAGTAAATTGTCATGTACTAAAGTTAAGCTAAACGCTACAAGCTAACTACTGATGTACGTTATGAACTAATGGCTTTGTATTTGTTTCTGTTTTAGCTCTTACGTTGGTGTTGATGTTGGTCGGATTGTAAAGACACAAGGAATTACAGAAAGGAATAAAACACTTCAGACCACCAGTAAAGCTTCATTAATTTTCAACTGGCGCTACAGTAAGAGCTTGGCCATCCGCCGCCATGCTGCACGACGTCGTCTCAACGCTTCAAGATTCATACCCACAACGGACAGCAGGTGGCAGAAATTGGTCCGAAAACTGAAACATAAAGGAATATGGAAAGTACACAGGCTTCGTCTGTAAGCCACATGGACATTAATGAACAGATTGTTTGCCTGCAAATGGAAATTCAGGATTATAAAGGACTCCTTCAAAATGCAAGTGAAAATACAAGACAGGATATACAGCAAACAATTCAGTGTAAAGAAAAAATGCTGGCTGAGCTACAGTGTAAGGTCCAGAATACTACAGATGAACTTCGCCGCTCTGTACGTTCCAAGGTTCCCACAGAAAAAATGCTTGCTTATCAGAAAGAAGAAGTAAGTAAAAAGGAGAAAAGGCTTATCAGCTCATATGAACAATGGAAAACGCAAGCGCGTGAGGCAAGAGAAAAACTCAAGTCAGACATAACTGAAGCACACATGTCATCTCTTGTGGACATTTTAGAAAAGGGAAAGGATGACATTTTGAGACTTTACACTGAAATAAGAAGTAACATAGCACCATCAGCTGACTTGAGGAGAAAAATTGACACATGTGAAGCAGTAACTCGTGACATTACAAAGATCATATATGAGAGACTAACAGGCATTGATGGAGATTTCGATGCTGAACATGAAAGACATCGTCTGCGTGAGCTGCTGGATCGTGAGTATGCAATCTCCATTTACGGTTCCACCGCTGCACCATCAGGCATCACTCATCATTCCTCATCTTCATGCATCGCCTTGAAAAGAGCTGAGGCCGCAGCAGACCTTGCAGCAAAAGAGGCTGAATACAAGATCATACAAGAGGAAACTAAACAAAAGGAAAGGATAAAGGCTTTGGAAGAGCAACAACAGAAAGAACTTGAAAGTCAAAGATCTGAGCTAGAACGTCTGCAAGCTGAAAGGGACGTGGAAGCAGCTCGAGCCAGACTGGAAGCCTATAACAGAGAAATGGTACAGATGGGCGATCTTCAGTCAGTTAAAAGTCAGCAGGTGAACCCACATACAGTTCCCCAGCCACCTGCACCACACTCACTCTATACACCTTGGCCACCTGCGCCCCCTGATGTTGCTCAACTAGCACAAGCAGTGCAGGACAGTATAACAATTAACAGACTTCCAATGCCCGAGCCAACAGTGTTTAGTGGTGAACCAATCCACTTCATTGAATGGAAAGCCTCTTTCACATCGCTGATAGACCAAAAGGGCATTTCCGCTGCTGATAAATTGTATTATCTGAAAAGGTATGTCAGTGGTCCAGCTCGTAAATGCTTAGAAGGAACATTCTTTAGAAATGATGAGCAAGCTTATGAAGATGCATGGAAAAAACTCAATCAGCGATACGGCCAAGCATTTGTTGTCCAAAGAGCATTTAGGGAGAAATTAGCAAGCTGGCCGAAAATACAGTCTAAGGATGCTGAAGGACTATGGAGCTTTGCAGATTTCATAAATGCTTGCTTGCTAACCATTCCTTATGTAAAGGGCCTGGAAATATTAAACGACTGCGAACAAAACCAAAAACTGACTCAAAAACTGCCTGACTGGGCAGCTGCTAGATGGAACCGTCAAGTGACAAAGGCCCAGCTGGATGGCAAAGACTTTCCCAGTTTCAGTGATTTTGCTGAATTTCTGCTGTTGGAGGCAGAAGTTGCCTGCAACCCAGTCACCTCCATCCATGCTCTTCGTTCTCCAGGGCTATGCATTGAAAACGTGAATCTGAAAGACACCAAGAGGAATAAAGTAAGTGTCTTCAGTACCGAAACAGCTGTGCACAGTGACAAAACATCATCCAGAGCGAACACGGGGCCTCAGTGCATGTTATGTCAAAACACGCATCAGCTCCACAAATGCCCAAATTTAATGAAAATGTCACCGGCAGAGAGAAGGGCATATGTTAAGGAAAATAGACTTTGTTATGGCTGTTTGAAACAAGGACACAGTGCAAAGGACTGTCGCCGTCGCCTGAAGTGTGACACATGCATGAGAAAACACCCAACTTGCCTTCATGATGACAATTTCATGAAAGAAATAAAAAGAGAAGGGCAAGCAAACACAGCAGAAACAACACAAAAAAGCATGTCTGAGACAACAACTGCTGTGTCACTCAGTGTTGCCAGGGAAGGACAATCAGCTAGTACCTCAATGATTGTTCCAGTGTGGGTGTCATCTGCTGTTAACCCATTCAGAGAAAAACTTGTCTATGCCTTGTTGGACACTCAAAGTGACACTGTCTTCATTGATCAGGAGGTAAGCCGTGAATTGCAAATGACTGGATGTCCAGTGAAACTAAAACTTACCACCATGATGGGAGAAAATGCAGTTGTAAGCAGTGAGAGAGTACCTGGTCTCCGTGTTAGGGGCTACAGCTCTGCAACACACATCCTCCTCCCTCCTGCATACACAAAGGACCATATTCCAGTGAACCGTGAACACATACCAACCTGTGAAACTGCCAAATGCTGGAGTCACCTATCACCAATCATTGATGAAGTCCCACCACTCTTCAGTTGTGAAATTGGCCTTTTGATAGGTTATAACTGCCCAAAGGCACTAGCACCCAGACAAGTGATAGTAGGCAAAGATGACGAGCCTTATGCAGTGCGAACAGATTTAGGGTGGAGCATAGTTGGCAGTGAAGCACCCCACCATGAAACAGGCATGATGAACAGTCTCTGTCACCGCGTGGCTGTAAAAGAGATCCCCCCAGTAACTCCTATGGATGCAATTCGTGCACTAGAGAGCGACTTCAAAGAAGTCAGGGAAAATGACAAAACAGTGTCCCAAGAGGATTTAATCTTTCTGGACAAACTTAAAGAAGGCATAAGAAAGGATGAACAAGGACATTATGAAATGCCTCTGCCTTTTAAGGAAAGGCCATATATGCTTGACAACAGACTGCTTGCAGAGATTCGACTCAACCACCTCAAGAGGAGATTGTCTAGGGATGAGAGATACAAGGAAGATTATGTATAGTACATGAGTGACATAATCAAAAGAGGTGATGCTGAAGAAGCTAAGGATGATGGACTTCCTGGTGAGAAATGGTATATACCACACCATGGTATTTATCACCCAAAGAAACCAGGAAAACTGCGTGTTGTATTTGATTGTTCAGCAAAGCACAGGGGAACCAGTCTCAATGAGCACCTGCTTTCTGGGCCAGACATGATAAACAATCTAACAGGCGTCCTCATACGCTTTCGGCAACATCAAATAGCATTAATGTGTGACATAGAAAAAATGTTCCACCAGTTCAAGGTTCAAAAGACTGATCGTGACTTCCTCCGCTTCTTATGGTGGAAAAATGGAGACTTAAGCACTCAACCACAAGAGTACAGGATGACCGTACATCTCTTTGGCGCAGTGTCTTCCCCAGGGTGTGCAAACTATGGATTAAAACATCTAGCCAAGGAGCACAACCTTTCATTTCCTCTAGGTGCCCAGTTTATTGCCAGAGACTTCTATGTGGATGATGGAGTAACAAGTGTAGAGACAGTGAAAGGCGGCATACAACTGGCACGAGAGGCACGAGAAATATGCGCAAAAGGTGGCCTCCGGCTACACAAGTTTGTGTCAAACAACGACACTGTTCTAAACAGTATACCAACATCAGAACATGCAACTGACATCAAAACAAAGGACCTTGTTTTCAGTGAGATGCAAATAGAGAGAGCGCTAGGAATACACTGGAATATAGAAAGAGACTGCTTCACGTTTAACATCACACTGAAAGATCAACCTCCCACACGGCGTGGAATATTATCCACCATCGCATCTGTATATGATCCTTTGGGATTTGTTGCTCCTTATCTTCTCAGTGGCAAAAAAATCCTGCAAGAAATGTGTCATCAGGGTACAAGCTGGGACGATCCGCTACCTGAAGACCTGAAACCACGGTGGGAGTGTTGGAGAAAGGATCTCATCAATCTGGAGAAAATACAGATTGCCAGATGTTGTGTGCCTGCTAACTTTGGAAAGGTGAAGAAAAGAGAACTGCATCATTTCTCAGATGCAAGCACTACTGGGTATGGACAGTGTTCTTATCTGAGACTGATCAATGGGGATGGCGATGTTCACTGCGCCTTCATCATGGGAAAGGCTCGTGTGTCTCCCACAAAGGTCTCCACTATTCCAAGGTTAGAGCTCACAGCAGCAACAGTCTCAGTCACAGTGAGTAATATGCTCAGAGAAGAGCTAACTCATGGCATTGTGGAAGAGTTCTTTTGGACAGACTCAAAAGTCACCCTCGGATACATACATAATGAAGCAAGACGCTTCCACACCTTTGTTGCAAATAGAGTGCAAAAGATTCGCAACAGCACAACACCCCAGCAGTGGCTGTAAGTGTCCACCAAGGAAAACCCTGCAGACCATGCATCCAGGGGAACAACAGTGGATGGACTGCTGTCATCTGATTGGCTCACAGGTCCCAGGTTCCTGTGGAAAAGGGAAATACCTCCTCCAGCGACAGTGATTCTGGATCTTCCAATAGGAGACCCAGAAGTGAAAAAGGCTCAAACATTGTTAACAAAGACTACTAGAGAAGTGAGTCTGACTGACCGTCTGGTGAAATTTTCATCCTGGTCGAAGGCTGTCAGTGCTGTGGCACGTCTCAGACGCAGGCTCCTAAAAGACAAATCAAATGCACACTCTACAGTCGAGGAACGGCAAAATGCAGAACTTGTGATCATCAAAGACCTGCAAAGACAAGCATATTCAGAAGAAATAAAGACATTAGGGAATGGAAATCTATTACCAAGTAATAGCAAGTTACATCATCTTGATGTCTTTTTGGACAGAGATGCAGTGCTCAAGGTGGGAGGAAGACTGCGTCATTCAGCCCTTCCTAGGTCAGTCAAACACCCGACAGTCATCCCCAGACAGCATCATGTCACAAAACTGATAATTGCACACTATCACGAAAGAGTTAAACACCAGGGCAAAGGCTTCACCATCAATGAAATACGGGCCAACGGCTACTGGATCTCAGGTTTAAGTCAAGCAGTCACATCCTACATTCGGCAGTGTGTCGTATGTCGGAAACTAAGAGGAAGTGTAGTAGGTCAGAAAATGAGTGATCTCCCCATAGAACGGATGGAATCCTCTCCCCCATTTACATACTGTGGGATGGATTGTTTTGGCCCTCTTATGACTAAACAAGGTCGAAAGGAACAAAAACGATATGGCCTGCTCTTCACGTGCTTCAGCTCTCGTGCTATCCATGTTGAAATGGTCGATGACCTGTCAACTGATGCTTTCATCAACGGTCTGCGTTGCTTTGTTGCACTGCGAGGCTCAGTGAGACAGATTAAGTGTGATCAAGGCACTAATTTTGTAGGTGCCAAAAATGAACTGAGTGCGGCCCTACATGAAGTTGATGCGGAGAGACTTAAAAACTTCCTTGCAGAAAAGCAATGTGATTTTGTGTTCAACACGCCTCGTGCAAGTCACGCAGGTGGAGTGTGGGAACGACAGATCAGAACTGTAAAAAATTTGCTCTACTCCACACTCTCACTCTCACCTGGTAGACTCAATGATGCCTCCTTAAGGACTTTATTATATGAGGCTTCTGCAATCGTAAACAGCCGTCCTCTCACAACAGATAACCTGAACGATCCAAACAGTTTGGAACCACTCACTCCTAATCATCTCATCACCATGAAGGCTGCCACTGCACTTCCTCCCCCAGGCAAGTTTGTAAGAGAGGACCTATATGGACGAAAAAGATGGCGACAAGTGCAGTATCTGGCAGAACAATTTTGGAGCCGTTGGAGAAAGGAGTATCTCCATAACATCATGCTCAGGCAAAGATGGCATATGCCTAAAAGAAACATTCAAGTAGGTGACATTGTGATGGACGCAGAGGAACAGCAACCAAGATCTGCATGGAGACTTGGACGAGTCTCAAAGACTGTGACAGACAATGATGGACTTGTAAGGAAAGTCGAGATATTTCTAGGAGACAGAAATCTGAACAAAAGAGGTGAACGCTTGAGCAAAGTATCTGTGGTAGAACGTCCAGTTCATAAGTTAGTTCTGCTAGTAGAGGCCTCCTAAGTAAGCATATAAAGAGACAAAAACATCTGTTGTGATGATGTGTTCATTTTGTTGTATACAAAGTAGCCTAATTCATGTGAAGAAATTAATCGTGTTTTAAGTTGTGTTCATACAAAACACTCTTAATTTGGTGGGAGTGTAAGGAACATCAACGTAGTGCATGTTGTTTTTGATGTACTATGTATTATTTGATGTAATTTATTTTGACACTTCCGGTTAAACCAAGGTATTTTATTTTGAAAGACTTTGTGCGATGTATTTTATTTTGAAAGGGTTCTAAACGGAAACAAAGAGCTAAATGACTGCAACAGATGTGATAGCGAAAGGTCAATGAGCATCACGGATAAGATGAAATTCACGAATAAAGGAAATTAACTACGGTGTTGAAAGTTGACTTCATGAGTGATTTATTAGCCCAGTTGGAAGTGGCAACAAGGTAAAGGCTTGTGTGTGTGCTGAAATTTGAGTAAATTGTCATGTACTAAAGTTAAGCTAAACGCTACAAGCTAACTACTGATGTACGTTATGAACTAATGGCTTTGTATTTGTTTCTGTTTTAGCTCTTACGTTGGTGTTGATGTTGGTCGGATTGTAAAGACACAAGGAATTACAGAAAGGAATAAAACACTTCAGACCACCAGTAAAGCTTCATTAATTTTCAACTGGCGCTACACCCATCATGGACATTAAAAGAATAAACATTTCCCAAAAAACATCTTGTATACCTGTGAGAATGACCACAATTACGGCTAGATGATACAGCAAAGAAGAATGATCCACAGGCAGGTTTGAGGTGGGTCACAGAGGTAGTTCTTTATTCATCTATACCTCTCAGCAAAACAGAATGAAGACCTCAGCACAATCACAGCATGGAGACATCAGCACAATCAACGCATGGTGTTAAATGGCGCCCATTTATAGGGTGTCACTGCTAATGACCCTTGGAAGATTCCATTCACCGGGATCCACTGCCTACCACATGTTTAACCCTTCATTTTTATTCCTATATTTACACAACATATTTGTTAACTTCTATACACATCCCCCATTTACATCCGCCACCAAAGAAAATACACATATCCACTTAATTTACATTTGCTAAAAGACAAGATGCACATATCGTCCACCCCCGCACCTATTTACACTTGGTTGCCCCCAGAACTATAAAACAATGTCCGTTTCCTGAGGAAGCCTTTTGCCTGCACACCCTGAAGACAGAGACTGGTGAGTACACAACACACTTTACTTCCCTCAATGCACCCACTTATTAAGCAACACAATACACATTTTTAACTTGGCTCCTTGTTTGATCAATTAACAAACTTAATAGGCACATTTAACCCCATGTCCCTCTGCTCTAGGTAAACTGCGTGGCCTACACAGCACCCATCAGCCAGATCAAGACCCACCAAACATCAATCAACATGGCGACAAATACTCAACACGCATCTATATATCCATACAAATGTGCCAAAAACAATGTTAAAATGTATTGTGCAAACCTCCAATAAAGTTTGGTTGCTCCTCTTAAGTGTCTGTGCAATTATTAAAGTGCGTATGCAGTCACACTTAGTCCAAAGTCCGATGATACCATGTGTGCAAAGCCAGGTGACGATGTGCTCTTCGTCACATTTCCTCCTCCCTCTCCCCCAAGAGAACAGTACCTCCTTCCTCTGACATTCTGGATAGACAGTCCGCCACCACATTTGACTTCCCCAACCTGTGGTGCACCGTGAAGTCATAGGACTGCAGGGCCAGGTACCATCTAGTGATGAGCATGTTGGCATCCCTCATGCAATACAGCCACTGCAGAGCCCGATCAGTTTCCCGGAAGAAGTGCCGTCCCAACAGATAATGGCCGTGTTTCCCAGATTCGTTAAGAAGCTCTTAAGTGCTAAGATCTTCTTAGGAGCGCTCTTAAGAACGCTGTGAAAGAAGGATGTGTTTCCCAGAGTCGCTCTTAGCTTAAGAAGATCTTTCACTAAGAAGGAAATGTAAGATCGAGCTGACCCACTCTTAACAGCCTTCTTAGCGACCAAATGCTCAGTGATCAAGCCGCGTCAGGGAAATTTATATCCTGCGGACCACTGGTGCAAGAAAAATAGGCTAATAGTAGAGAAGAAAAAAAAAAAAAACTTTTTATTGAATTACACGTTTTAGTTTTCCCACACACACATCTGCATATATGAGTTTATAGCACGACACATACAAAAAGCCAGACAGTTTACATAAATGCATACGTGCGTCAGCACTTCTCCCCACTGGACGTGCTGTCAGACCGAGCAACCCGCTGCAAATTTCCCCTTAGCCCGGAGGTGCAGCTCCTGGCTGTGCTGCATTTTTACGCAGTGGGGAGCTTCCTGGAGGTGGTGGGGGACGGCACCGGCCTCAGCAAGGCATCGGTGTCACGGAGTGTGGCAGCTGTGACACCGATTCTCCTGCGCCATGCCCGGACCCACATAAAGATGCCCTCCACACGGGACGAGGTCCGCCAGGTCCACCAAGGGTTCCACGCAGTGGCTGGGATCCCCCGGGTGTGGTGGATGGCACCGTCATTCCAATCCACAATCCCTCCCTGGTGGATCTGTGCTCGATCGGCAGAAAGCACTACGCGGCCATCAACACCCAGGTGGTGGTGGACCACAATGGCCTCATCACTGACATCGTCGCCAGGTGGCCAGGAGGCACACACGACAGCTTCATGTGGGCCAACTCAGCTGTGGGGCAGAAGGCTGGCAGAGGAGTGTTTGGTAGGAGCAATGAAGGGAGATTGATTAATGAAACTGAACGGGATACATTGCGTAATGCAGATAAAAAATAGAAATGCCCCGCACCTGAATCCTGGGGAAGGATGATTGGAACCGAGATGAAGGGACGGTTGAACTGCGCCTCGGCAAGCACCAGCTGTCTCCGGTGCAGCTCCAACCTCTCCTGCTTTATCCGGACCATCTCTTCCTGCAGGGCAGTTTGTCGTTCGAGTTGGCCCTCTATCCCCCGCAGCACCACCAGCTTCTTCCTCTCCAGGCGCACCAGCGTCTCGCTGCAGGTGCAGGTCGTTATTGCGGGCCGCCCTGTTACGCCTCCCCGCATGCGGACACCGGGCCCTGCTGGTTGGCGCACAGGGACAGGGCACGGTTGTGGGGGTCGATCTCTCCTGGGGGCATGCACGTCCCTGCTCCGCTCCCGGATGGCTCCTCTTCATCCTCACTTTCTGAGAGCCCCTCGTCCCCCTGAACATCGATGCCCCCACTAATGCCTTCAGAGGCCGTCTTCCTGATGATGGAGAGGACTTTCTCCTCGTTGGGAGTGAGGGTCGTCCCCCCCCCCCCCCACACACACACCCACACACACACACACACACACACACACACACACACACGCGTGGCCAAATTGCACCGGTGTGGGGGGACCACGGGGCGCTGTGTGTGACTTATGCGCTGATAAAAAGGTGGGTGATCGATTTGCCTGGCATCGATTGATTCAGTTCAAGCAGGACAGCTTCCACTAAGAACTTCTTAAGAAGCTTCTTTGGCTTGATCTTAAGGTTCTCCTAAGAAGGCAGTTAAGAACGCGTCTGGGAAACACCCGTATCTTAGCGCTCCTTCTTAGCCGAACCCTTCTTAAGAGCCTTCTTAAGTCCTTAAGAACGATCGAATCTGGGAAACGCGGCCAATATCTGAGGGTGTCGATGGCCCACTCCATCGGCCAGCACTCCTTTTCCTCTGTAGAGTACCTTGTCTCTCTGTCCAGCAGTTTCCGACTTAGAAACCCCACAGGTCTTCTCTCTCCTTCCACCTCCTGCAGCAACACTGCTCCCAGGCCCCTCATCTGGTTCTTCTTGGCCATTTTCTTCCCCTGCCTTGGCATCATCTGCTGTAACGTGGGATCCCACTTCTGACAATACCATAAAACACGCTTAAACCCAGAACAACTCTTCCTTCAGTATCTTTGTATGAGGCTGTGAGAGTAAATGGAAGGTTTTATGAATTAATACAATCACAACTTTCTTATTTGTTGAGTAAGATGAGTAATGAACTTGACCAACACACTCCCTGAAATACTTGTTCCTCATCATTTGAAAGAGTTTCCTCTTTTGGGCAGACTTTCTCCTGACAATATTATTCGAGCCCCAGATGTTCCATGTAAACACTTCGATACTAATTACCAACTTAACAAGATGTATTGTATGCTGCATTATAACAATTACTCTTTTCTATGATCAGGACCAATTTATCATCTTGGACATTATCTGACCTCCAAAAAACAACAACAAAAACTGTTACAGAAACTAAAGCTTGGAATCTCTAACAAACCTGATCTAAAGGGGAGAAAGGAGAACATTAACCAAACACAAAGAATCAGGGAGATGAGGAAAAAGAAAGAAAGGAAAATAAAATAAAAAGAGAAACAACCAAAAGTCTTAACTTGTTGTACTCAAGCTAGGAAAAGTAAAGCTATGGGGGTCAGGAAAAACAACAAAAAAAACAGTGCCAGTTGTTGTGTACTATACTGTTTTGTATTACAACTACCGTAATTTCCGGACTATAGAGCACACCTGAATATAAGCCGCACCAACTAATTTTAAAAAGAAAAACACATTTGTACATATATAGGCCGCACTTGTCTATAAGCCGCAGGTGTCCACGTCTGCTATCTGTGTGTTCACCCAGTCTTCAAGAACGTTTTCAAGTTCGGGCCATCTGCTTTAATTACCTCTGAAAGCTTTTGTCTTTTTTTTGCATTGAGTTGGTTCTTCACACTGCCGTCTCCAACGTCTCTCACCATCGATTCATTGATTCCAAGCTTACGTGCAGCAGCTCTATTTCCTTCTTTGACAGCCAGATCGATTGCCTTTAACTTAAAAGCTGCATCATATGCATTTCTTTGTGTGTTTTCCATGATGAGGGTGTGTGCATGATGCGCAAAATGACTGTTCAAAACACAAACTAGCATCTTCCTCGGTGCAATATCTCTTCCACCTGTCTGTCTCGCTCTTGCGCTTCCTGCTAGAGCGCCCCCTGGAGGCCGTTAGCCCGTAAAAATCTATAGATTAGCCACATCATATTATAGGCCGCAGGGTTCAAAGCGTGGGAAAAAAGTAGCGGCTTATAGTCTGGAAATTATGGTAATAATGAAGAAACGGGAGACCAAGGAGACTTGCAGGTGTGCTTGTATTGCTGCTCAACTCAGGAAGTGATTTTTAACACATCACGTACAACACGTAACACAGGGGGGCGTCCTGTAGCTCATGAGGGACAAACTAAGGCAGTCAATACACAGCACCAGTAAATCTACAGTTACATTCACACAGAGTTTTTCATTCATAACTTAAACTCAATATGACTGGACTGACTCAGTATTATACGTAACTAACTTACTAGAGATGTCCCATCCTTAATGTGTCACATGCAGTAAAAGGGACTCTTACCCGTGTCACTGTTAACTCCGTAAACAGAGCTATAACAGGCTTATCGTATGTGTTGGTATACATGTAACTGTCAGTGACACTGAGTCAGATCATTGCGGTGCTAATAGTTTTTCACTAAAGTTACTAATTTATACCTGATGGAGAGCGATGAAGTCGTTCCAATAGGATGGGACATTCTGATCTCTGCAGGGTACATGAAGGAAAAGTTTGTACCAGCCTCATGCAGAAGCTTGCAAGTGTTTGCCGACTCCCTTCTTCTTCTAACTACCTCCGCAGAGAAGTTCTGGCAGAAGTCACATCCTGCCTTCTCAACTTTTATCCTGCCTTTGTTTCTCGTCGCGTACATGATCTTCTGTTTGTCGGTAAAGCTGTGTAGCCTCACTAAAACAGCCTTTGAGTATGATGGCTTACGTACTGTCCAACATCTTGGCAATACTGGTGGTCACTGGCTCCTGTGTCAAGTCGTCACCCTGCACATCATCTCCTCTCCGTTGGTTAAGCTAGCCTCACGCGCTGTATCATCGGAGTTAGCATGCTCGTTATCTTGGCTAGCTAGCGTAGCGTTAGTAATGGACTTTCCTCCCGTCTCATGATTGTCTTTTCTCCAAGTCAATCCAGTCTTGGTGAAAACGTTGTCTAGAGGCATTAAAACAAACTTCAGTCAGCAGTTAGCTGACAAAAAAATACACTGAAGTGTCAGTTTAGATTTAATCCAGTGAGAAGACAAAAAGTCTGTGTCTGTTCAGCTTCATGCATCACGTCACTAAATACATACATGTTTTTGTTATTTGCCTTTAAAAACTGTCCTGTGTTTTCATAATAAAAAGTGTTTGTATCAGTATCAGCCTTATTGGCCTTATATTACTTGGTATCAGATCAAACCCAAATGTTGTGGTATCACCAACCCCTAGTTTACGCAACTGATTTTAAGTCTGAGTGTTATATCATTTTGAACACTAAAATAAATCCAGCCAACAGAGGTTTCTTCAAACTTTTCAGTGCATGCAAACCTAAAACTATGTTAGTATTTCAATGTGTGTATCCACATATGCAGCAGCGGGCTTGGTGCACAGTTAAAAAGGTACTGGCTTTAACAGAACTGTACCAAGAAAAGGCTCGGCTGAATTGAAGAATGTTGTGGTAGGTTGCTAAATAAAATGCAGTTTATTTTACAATTCAGTTCACTCTTTGAAACGTTTGACAAACTGAGGGACAAAAGTGCAGCACTACCACCCGGTAGAGGCCAGATCGATGCACAGCAGAAAACTTTTATGACGGCTACTTCTCCGTTTGTGTTTGTGTGCAAGTGCGTGGGCATACATGTGTTCGTGCATGCGGGCACGCCGTAGGTAATAAAGGTACTGTGGCTGTATTGTAGGGAGCCTGAGTGTATGACAGACACTCTCAGACCACAGGGGAGGACAGAACGACTGCTCAGAGCTTGAAATATTGAGCTCTCGTACTGGCATGTAAGCAGCTTGCCTCCAGCGCCTACAGTCATGACCCCTCTCTCAGCCCAAGGCAATTACAAAGGATGAGAATCAGGAGCACAAAAAGCCATCTGCAGAAACAACACAATAAAGGGTTATTTCCAATTCCACCTCCACCCGCATGTATTGAAAACGTATGAATGTATTCTCTTTGCACTATCTTCTTATTAAACACGACGGTGGAGAGGAGGCGACTCCTGTAGTAAATATGCGCCGGGCTTTGCTTGAGTGAGCAACACCAGTGTGCCACGGATAAATAACAGAGAGGAGGAAGATGACACGGCGCCGCTGTACCTGGAGCAGCCGAGCCAGAGCCAGAGGGCTACAGGAGCAGCATTGTGTTGCAGTCTAACAGTAGAAGGAACCACCTCTCTGCCACCCCACCCCACCCCACTCCACTCACCTCCACCCCACTCCGCTCACCTCACCTGCTTTGATCACCGACTGGAGTGTCATTCATCACCTACAGCACTGCTGAATGCAGCCGACGAGAGAGAGAGAGAGAGAGTGTGTGTGTGTGTGTGTGTGTGTGTGTGTGTGTGTGTGCCATATGAGAGAGAGAGAGAGAGGGCATGTGTGCCATGTCTGAATACTGGTATTGTCTCTCTATTTCATTTCAACTTCATTTTTAAGTCCACACAGACTGATAGAGGTGGACAGAGGGAGACAGACGCACAGACGGACCGAGGGAGATTTAATTTGACGCAGGTTTTTCATTTGGGAAGATTGAAAAATCTAATTTTGCCACCGAATCAATATTCTGATCCCTCTGACCAATTATCATATGACATTGACAAACACGAATCCCTTCCCTTTTATTTGATTTCTGAGAAAATATTAACATAGAAAACACATACAGGAGTTATGAATTCCATTCAGTCCACTTGAGAGCTGTGAATTCCACAATAGAGGAAGGCAATTGTATAATCAAGAGTGTTTACACGCGTCTACGTGACATTTCAGTGCGATTAAAAACAGATTGCTAAATTCTGAATAAACACGGCCAGTGACCTGCTAATGATGTTGCCTCGATTGCTAGCTCTAGCTTCTGTAGGATCCTCGTTGCTTTCGGTCAAGGCTTTGATATCAGAACTGAAATAAACCCAAGCTGCTGTCGCTGACTAATGAAATGCTCACTGAAGTTCAAATCTCTGCAGTAACCACAAACCTGAAGACAACAAAGTGAAGTTATTGTGATCTGGAACATGAAAAAAAAAAGTTACTTGATAGGAGATTAGAAAACACAGCTCGTTAGACGGCTGCATGTTCTCTTCAGCCTTCTGGCCAATTTCAAACATACCAGACCTATGAGAATGGTTTATTGCGGGTGAATATTTTTTGTTACACTACATGATGAGCCTGGAATGATAAAAGGCTCCCTCTGTTTGAGTGTGCAGGCTGCATTACAGTTCAGCAGTGAAACCGCCCAGCCCACCCTCATCTAAGTAGCCACAGGGGAGCTGGAGAGGCAGAGGGAAGCAAAATCTCAGAAGCAAGGTGGGAGTCTTCAGCTCAGCGAGGAAGTCCTGGTGGGGGAGCAGGCAGGATCCTCCACATCTGAGTCGCTATCATACAAGATGCTTCCTCACCAGCCCCCCCCCCAAAAAAAGAAAAAATATTATGTTGATATCTGCAAGACAACAAACAGAACATTTCTGCATGTTTTCACCTCGCAGCATATGACTGGAATGACGGCTAACAATTGTACATCATTGCAGACGTTATGTACAACCTGGTGCTTCTTAAGGAAACCTAATTACTGACTGATGAAATGCTCGCTGAATGTAAAAAAATGAATCTGAGTGTCTGATGCCTCCATGGCTACCTACCATAATGACATTTCTACAAAATGTCTCATAGCATGTTCACGTAACATGTTGATGTCAGGAGGTGGAGGGGATGGTGGGGGAGTTAAAGGTGGGCAGCCAATGACAACAGTTCAAGACTGTTTTTCAACATTCATTAATGTGATACCACTGGATATTTTTGGGTTGAGCTCTCCTCTTTTCACAGAAGAACTTTCACTCCTCTGCATTTCTTTGACAACAAAACAACTCATTGTTAAAAGTAAACCTGCAGCTTGTGACTTCATGTCTGGCTGAGGCAAAACAGATTTCCTCTGTAGACTTCTGATTCCATTTAAACGACTGTTTGAGGACCACACAGTTCAAATTAATTCATTTATTTCACAAGCAAAGCAAAGGTCAAAGAAAATGTAAAAAATGAAAACAGTAACACAACTTTGTATTATCTTCTTTCCTCCCCTTAGTCATCTGGCAACCCATCAGAATTAACTTGTCAATTAATAGTAACTACACCTGATTTCCACAGAATCTGAGTGTGTCACATTCCAGCTTCATCCAGTGTTGTGCAATGTGCACTGCGAGTTAAGATTAACAGTACACCCACTGAGCATCTGTTAGCACGACTAAATGAGCTGCGAATATGTTTTCAACTAACTCAGTGAGGCCATAGCCCTCTGTTTACATCACTGAAATCACGACTTGTAGTGCCAAAAGCTCAAAACATTAAGCCCGAATGGAAATAAACATGTTCTATTTAGAAAGTAGAGCATATGATGTCCTGTCAAAGTGGTTATTTGCTTAAGTTAGAACCGTTGGATACACAGGGAAATACTGAAACAGTTAAAAACTGAGTATTTTTCCCACCTAGAATATATAACGGATATGTAAACTGATTGCAGTCCTAACATATTCTGAAAACAATGTATCGGTGTCAATATATGCCATGCCTGACTGCTAGACTACTAGAACCTGAAATCAAAGGCAGTAAAAACAACCGAGAGTTGAAAAAACAGCCATTACTTTTATATTGTCAATGTCATTTTTGAGTGTCTCATACATCTCATAAATCCACTGCACATTAGTTGTGACAGAAACTGCAGAACAAAAATTATCCCTGGTAATTAAAAGAACAAGGGAGCTTTTTTGTTTTATCTTTGCCAAATATCCTGATTCTACAGAGTGCCTTTGAAAACAAGGCAGGCACTGCGCCAATACATTTTGAAATAATCACTCCGACTAAATATGCAAAGACATACAATGTGACATAACAGGAGCGAGAGGAGTGGATAGGCAACTCTCAGACAACAGTGTGGGAGCGCCAGCAGAGAGAAAAGGGAATGGAGAAAAATACCATACCCTCAGGTACATTGTTGCTTTGTTGCTCATTAAACTTGAAGTGTTTAGCTGGCGAGCTTGTTGACACAAAGGTGTGAGCGCGATGCATATGAGGCAAACAAGTACCACTGCCAACCAGGAGCTGAGGGCCTATACGGGCGCAGTAATGAGCCTGGAGAAAATGTAAAGCAGGGGAAAGATGAAACAGACTCTGTGATCCATCAGCTGTTCAACCTCGCGCATTTCTGACTGCTCCTCTGAGCTGCAATGGAAAAAGCTGATTGACGAGTGAAGGACGGGGGCAGAACAGTGGCTGAGAGGAGAGACAGGGTATTAGGTGGAGGAGATCTTGGGGATTTTTTCCACAAAGCGCACGTCTGAAATATTCAATTTAGCACTGATCAACAGTTGCCTTCTTCAGGCTGAGATTGAATTATCCTATATGGCAACGCCATTATGTTGGGTATTATTACATGCTCTCCAGGAGATTTGGTTTATTCATCTGCCTATTGTTGACGGTGACTGGAGCACTCTCCTGAGAGCAGCCCAGAGAATTGATTTTTGACAATCCATGATTCACCTCCTCAAGTCCCCCCACTCCTCTCTGACACTCTTGCAAATCAACTTAAAGGCAGAGCCTGACAGCTCCTCACATCGCACTCCATATAAACAGCCATTTTTTTCTTCCGAGAGCTCTATTTGTCTTGTATGTGGGCTTCAAAACCGGCACATCCTGTGGTTTATAAGGCACACAGTAGGACGTTGCAGCCGGGGAGACGTACACGACGTGGGACGCAGGTAACGTTCTCTAAAACCAGATTAGTAAAAGCTTTCTGTGTTCGTCATCCCGAGTGACGATATAATGTGTTAGAGCGGGAATACGCACAATAACATGGAACTGTCAAGGTCATCCACTCAGTTTAGGATGACTAAAGAGTAAATGTCAGTCACAGAAATATAGGAAGCATTACGCAGTTGCTTTGAGTTTACTTTCTTGGGGAGCCCCATCCACTTGTTTACCAAGCAGGTTAAAGGAAGAGTTTTCACTTTTTGGGTAACTGGCTTTATCACGCTGTTGTCCCTGATGATCTGAGTAGCTGCCCAGTCTGAGTGGCACATGCACTAACGGGTCAGTTAGGTATGGCAACACCACTTACAACTGGAGTAAAACAGGCAAATTGTTAATTTAGTTTAAGATTAGGATTACTTTTGCTACTGACTATATTGGATGGTGCTGCATTGCTGCCTGTCATAGCATGACATCTTTTTGATTGCATTAATTTCAAAGGGTTTTTATTGGCATGGAAGTTACAAAAACCAAGTTGCCACAGCATCAAAGTGTAATTTGTGCAACAACAGGTAACCTTGCACCGCTGACCGAAATAATCAATAGCAACTGTAATCATAATCTTAACTAGAAATAAACAAATCCACTACAGCACCACAGTTCTACATGTGGTACAAAACAAAACAGCAGACGTGCTCCTGAATGGATGCTCAGATAGGGCAACTGCTCAATGGTTACAGCCGAGAGTGAAATAGGAAGATAGATGCCACTCTTATATATATTTTTTTTTATTTAATTAGAGGCCAGAGCCAGGAGATGATTTGCTTAGCGTATGTGTAGTGTATGCTACTTTGTTAGCAAGTTAGCATGCCAACCAGCTTACCATGACCTGTCCTGGTAAACACCAACGCTCCCCAATGTCTCCGTACTCCCAGTTTGGACTGCTAGCTACATTAGCAGCAGTTGGTGGTTACTTTAGGGTATGGTTTTACAATATTTACCGTGAACGACATCCTTTGTCCTTAGACCCTCGATTTGTGTAAGGAAAAAATTGCCATGCTTGAAAAAAAAAAAACATGGAAGGAAACTCGGGCAGATATTGCACAACCCGCTGCTAACATGCCCAAAAATCTGCACTTCAGAAGATAATTAATGTATCTATAATGTTAAATCTATACAAAAGCCATATTGGTAAGTGGTGAACTTTAGAGATAGGCCACAGTCAGGTGCGCGCCTCTGTTTTCAGTCTTTATGCTAAAATAAAAGCCAGCAACACTTTAGCTGTAGCTTCATTTTTGAACAGACGGAAATTAAAGTAGTGTCGATCTCCTCATCTGACTCTCTGTGAGAAATACTTGTTTTTTCTCCAAATCCTCAAAGTATAACTTTAAAAAATACACTACAGATGTGACTACTCAAGCAACACACACCTGGCACGATCAACATCATAGCGTACAAGAACAAATCTCAGATCCTAATCTCGGCTGTGTTTTTCGCACTGTAAATCTGTGTGATAAACAGGCTTTGGCTCCAAGCAGATGCACTTAATCAATCACAAATTGAATTTGCGATGGTACAGATTCTTATTTAATGGTGTGGGAGCGATTCAACTGTGTCACAAGGCATTCTGATGGATAAATGGCAGAAGAATGAGCCCCCCTCCAGTCAACGCCTCTATGTTTTCTGACATGGCCATTCCACGTCACACTGCTTGAAAAATGAGCTCTGTAGAGGCATGCAGTCCTGCTATGAGATTGCACTTCATAAAGGGGAACAGCTCACAGGGGTGAAATTCCACTGTAGGGTTATGGATTTTCCAGTACATCACTGATAAATTGCACTAATATAGCCTCAATAAAGAGTTTGAGAACAACTTTATGGATGTTTTCCCTCTTTTGTCATTTCATTTTTCTCTCCTTTGATGCGAGCTCCACTTGATCTGTCTGTTTTTTTCTCTTACTTTGTCTGGCTGTCACTCAAGGGGTGCAGAGTATCACACTCCAAACACATTAGTCATGGGATGTGAACCACAGAGTGTTTCATCCAAAGTTTCACAAGTTGAACCTCGTGCAGCTCATTTTGTTTGTTTTTTGCTCCGAGCTGCAGCAGCAAGATGTTTTGGAGACTGTGATGTGTACATTGCACATAAATTCCTAAACAGCACCACTTGGCACAAAAGGGAAGACAGGCTGTGTTCAGCTTTCTTTTTGAATTATCACTCCGAGCCATGTTTACAACTGAAGATCAGCCACAGCTCACTCTAATTATGACGAATAATAGTAAGCAGGATGTGACTTGCTCAAAATAAGATGGATTTGATACTACAAACACAACATTCTCTGTCATCAATGTCTTTATTTTGCAGAAATTTAAGGTAGTTTTAATCATATGACAGGCGTTCAGAACATACTTTGAATTTCGTGGCTTTATTCTACAGAGACACAGACTGGGACTGGGAAAAGGAAAGCAAGGTTAGTTGATCGTACATAGAGTGTGTACGTACATTGCAATGCCCATTTAAAATAATCCTGTTTGATCGTTCGTTCTGTGGTAATGCTGCCTGCAGCTTTCTCATGAAGCCTCATCCAAACTTCTTTACACTGGGCAGAGACTGCGTAGTGCTATTAAAATGTCCGTTTGAGATGACACTGCAACAGAGAGCGGTGTTTGCTGTTTATTCAAAACTTAATTATGTTGAACATGTTGCTTATCCTAATGACACTAAGTTGGACTTCCGCTCTGTCCTCAGCAACACACCTGCCAAGTGTGAAGAGGACGGGATGAACAGTTCTTGAGATATGCGGAGGAGATACAGAAATACAGACGGACAGATTTGTTAGTTTATTGTTTGATGGAGCAGCGATGTTATGGTTTGCAGTATTAAAATTGTATGATATGTGTTGACCGGACCTCCAAATTCCCCCAGATCCCAATCTGATCGATCATAATGTTATGCCTGATCGGTGTATAGTACACTAAATTTGGTATTAAAAACTGCTCGTTAAGATTGGCAGTTTAAGATTTTAAAAAACATAGAATTGAGATAAATAAAGTGCATTATAATACAATACATTCAACTTTATATCAATCTACAAGATATTTAGAGTTAGCTCGATCTTTTGTTATGTCCAGTAAAAACAATGTATCTCAAAATCTGATGCTTTTGAATCTTTAATTACATTTATAAAACTCATTGGGTTATTTGAAATATTATCACATAATTAACCATATTATTAAGGCTAATGGAAACCTTATGTTTGGGGTTACATGCCTTTTTAATTTATTTATTATATTTTATTTTTCTGCATCATGAGCTTTCTAGCTGAAGTGCATTTAGTCGATGATAACATACCTACGTACGTTAAATGTAGGTATTTTTACCACTGACTTTTATATTGATGTCCAATGTGAAGATATTGTATGGAGCTGAACATTGGAGCTTTTTCCACCAATGAATTTTTTTCTGATGTTTTATTTTTTTTAATGGATTGTTTTAACAAGATCGATTTGTCTCTTCTCACCACAAAGAGAGCAGGTGTGTTGATTGTTTGTATGAATCATTTAAATGACCTGTTTACACTGTTTGACCATGCGAATAATGACTGTCTTCTGTATGTAGCATAGGTAGATATTATGCTTGCACGCACATTAATGCTGCTTTACATTTTGAATGTTGTTTTTAATTTTGTACATGTACCAATAGTCTGTTGTTTGCTGTGCACATTTGTTCATCTCTGCGTATGTATTTGTGCCCGTTAGCAGCCATTTGCAGCACCGGCTTAAATGCTTAACTATTTTTGCTCACACTGGTGCAAATGTAATCAGCTCTGATCTTCACTCAGAGGTGATTTCATGAGAGAGAGTTTGAAAATTGACCTGAATTGACAGATGAGGTAATGTCATTATAATGACACAAGACTGCTTCTGATCAAATACTGTAAAGGTTATCAAATATAATATATCAAAAATAATATATGACTAAAGACCGAGTCCAGCTGGAGTGTGTTGGTTGTTGGGAAGAAAAAATGTGTATAGTATTTATACAAAACACTATACTCCAAAAACTTCTGTCTGGAAATCTGAAGAAAATGGCATCCTGTCTTCAATGCTTTTTAAATAAGCCGACATCTGTGGTCTGCACATCTGAGGTCCTGCCTGCTCAGTCACCATGTGTTACCTGCTGAGCCCATCTCCAAGTTTCCTGACTGCCAGCTCCTACCACTCGCTTCCAGTCCGGTGCTCCGCTGTGCCCTTTCACAACCCGGTCAGCAGGACCTTGCCCCCCTGAGCAGCCTGTTACTGCACCACACAGCCCTTTATCAGTCTCCCTGCTTTCTCTCCATCACTGTCCCTCCCTGCCACCTGAGGGAACGATTCAATCACCTATGACCCAATCCATCTTTTAATGATGTTCGGACACTCCGAGGCCCACCTGCGTCCTATAAAGGCTTGTCTCACAGTTTGTATTCTTTCCTTGGTGCATCTACACTGAAACTGGTCTTGCAGGGTGTGTGTGTAGTGGACCAGATGCATGCACGTAAGTGTGTGTGTGTGTGTGTGTGTGTGTGTGTGTGAACATCCCCTGCGGCTTTTCCCCATATTCCTTCTCTTCTGAGACCTTGACCAGTTTTTGGTTTGTTTATGAGCGCATGTTGGGAGAGTCCGGAGGAGGCGAGCCATGTGCCAGGAAAAACATATGGCGCTGCTGGGATGCAGGCACCTGCCGTTGGACTGGTGAGAGGGCTTTCAGAATCATTAGGAATTAAAGGAATTTAATGACTTCACAAACAATGCAAATTCATTTCCTGGGATTTTACTTGTACCTCTACATGGGTTACTTATCCCTTCTGTAATGCAACCTGGTGTGCCGCAGCTATAACTCTGTGTGTGATATAATGAGGGGCTGGGACACATAACAGTACAAAACAGTATGAGTTCATGTGGAACATAAATTAAATGACTGTGCTGTGACGCTGCCATTTTAACCACTAATTGAACATTCACTACATCCCTCCCACGAACAGTAGTTGTCCAATCAAAGCTTTCCAACCGCAATCATGCAGAGGTTTGTATTTCTCCAAACATTTTGGAAGGCTGTGTTTTAGCCTCTCCAGAACCAAAAACACAAGACTGTGTTCATCTAATTTAGCCTGAGGTGAAATCGTTTGAACGTCCAGCTTACAAGCTTACAAATGAAAGTAGTAACCGAGATACATACATGCAGGTCAGACAATAATGATGAAAGTCTTCTCAAACCCATGAGTACAGAACACAGTATTTACTGACTGACTGTCTGTATTCAGCTCATTCATACTATATGTATTAGATGTGTGCTTTTTAGGTTAAAGTTCTTCCTCGTCCTAGATTTCCATGCATCTACAATACGCCACAACCAGGAGAAGACTGGACTCCTTTGCTTCAGCAGCTTACAAATCAATCGTTCAAGAAAAAATAACTTTGGTGGCTATAGTACATGTTTTACAGGCACAACATTTCAGTTGACAGCAAGATAAGGATAGGTGCTGTTCACCCACTGGACTCAAAAATCTGCAGTGACAAAAACCAACTTGGCGTGCGTGTACTAGTACTACTACTACTGTAGTCGGTCCTTTACAACAGGTTAGCCATGTTCATGATTTCCAAACTTGCTCAACTACACAAACATCTGTAGTACATCTTACATTAAAATCTTTTTTTTATTTTTATTTTTTTTTATAAAATTGCCATTACATTTCAGTGTAATGTAATGTTATCTTGCTAAGTTGATCTAATGTAACATTTACCCATTTTAACTGGCAAACCAGCACTTTTACGTTACTAAATTTGTAGTAGAATCAATACCATGATATTAGTATATCTTCAGTGTTTTATGGTGTATATCGGTCTATTATATATCCTGGTTATTACCTGTAAAAAGTTGACAAATCTTTTCTCAATTCATCAGAATCAGAATCAGAATCAGAAATCCTTTAATGTCCCAAAGATGGGGAAATTTGTTTGTTGCAGCAGTGTCGTGTCTTAGTTCTTGCTAATTCAGAGATCAGGAGGTTGCACTGATTTTGACTCTGAGATGATAAAACGGACAAGCAACACATTGTATAAAAGAAGTGACCGGTGTGGATGTGATTTCAACCTGCATTCATCTAAAAGCCAGCAGGGGCATATATGCTTATGAGAAAATGACTTGGTTCCTCTCTTGATTTATTACCTGAGTAAACAGTTTCCTTATGTATGTATGGCATCAATGACTCATTTCAGAATCAATCAGAATCAGAATACTTTATTAATACCCGGGGGGGGGGGGGGGGGGGGGGGGATTGTTTCACATCGTTTTCAACACAGCATGATTTTCATTTTATAAATAATCATTCCATTAAGTGTAAAAACCTTGTGATTGACATGTCACTGTTGTTACAAGCTGTCCATCCCTATGGAAGCATAGCAACACATATCCACAGCACTGGGTACATTTACTTTAACACCTAGACATCAATGTTACAGCAAGTTATAGAGGATGGCAACAGCCAAAATGCCAATGTCAAGTCTGCAAACCAATGGGTGACACCACAGTGGCTGTGTACTCATTACTACATTTAGACTGTGTCTCCTAGGTCTACACACTTATCATTATGCATACGTGTTTGTAATGTTTGTTATAGTAACACTGAATTTGATAGTTAAAGCTAAAGTAGAGCTTGATGGCTGTGGACATGGTGTGTTGTCCTCTCCACAGATATTTCAAAATGCAGAGATGATTTAAAACGGCAGCTACTGCTGGAGCCAATGACTCTCATAGAAGGCAGGAGAAAGAGCTGCAAGTCAGGGAGGTACAACACTGGCCCATGGCTTAGTAAATTAAAAGACTATAGACACCGAATACTGTGATGCTTGTAGGCATTTTAGCCCACCAAAGAGCCTTGAGAGTGTGTTTGATTCACACAGTGGCTTTAGGAATGCCAGGAACGCAACATATAAAGACACATTGGAGTAAGATAATAAAGTACACTATCTGGCAAATCTTATAGATTGTAGCAAGAAATGGCAACAATGCCAACAAACAAAAATGTTTGTCTATTCAGAATGCCAAATACACAAGCGAAGCAATTCAGAGTGACATTCCCAGCAAAGACTTAGCTCTCGCCTAGAGGGACATTGTGTTCAGTAGGTGAGAGAAGGTCTCGGCAAGAAAAGTGCAGGTTTCGAACAGATGTTTTCACCCAGTCCTAGATAAAATGTTAAACGAGCTTGACAGAAGGTTCCCTAAAGAAAACTGTGACATCATAGCTGGCATCCAACATGACACTCTAATCCCTCAAGATACTCATTGCTACAAGAGAAAGCTCTGTTTCTCTTTGCCAACATGAATAACTCCAACACTGAGGACATGAATTAAATCAGCTCAAAAGAATCTTTGAAAGGAAAGGAAAAATTGGAATGCAGAGGCCCATTAATGTAGTAGTGCTAACAATCCTAAGGATGACGGAGAACCTTCATCAACATAGTGCTAACAATGCTCTTTAAACCAGTCAGAGAAGTCTTCTTTGAGCTGTTCAAATTGCAAGATTTCAGTTTCAGTAGCAGTAAGTGCTGCTGCATAACAACAGTTTTTCTGATAGGAAACGAGTCAAAACGTATCTTTGGTCAAACACTGCAAATGAAAGACTGAGTCACTTGTGCATTCTAAGTATTGAGTCTTAAAAGTCAAAGGCCTTAAATACTAATAGTTTTATTTACATTTTTGCAAGAAAACTCAAACACTGCATAATAACCCAGATATAGTCAGGAGCAGTCTGTTCTAGCCTGTCCCCCATTTGAAAGGCTCTAGAACCGCCATCGCCATAGCTTCCTCTTTACAGAGCATTAACTGGGGAAACTACTATTCAAAATGTTAAATAATTGGGGCGCCGTTTAGCTCAGTTGGTAGCGTGTGCGTCCCATGTGCCGAGGCTCTGCAGCTGACACGGGTTCGACTCCCGGCCTGGGTCCCTTTGCTGCGTGTCACTCCCCCTCTCCTCCTCCTCTTCAGCTGATCTATCAATAAGGCCAAAAAAAAGTTAAATAATTTAAAGCAAACATATTTGTGGCTGGCAGTTCAAAAAGCAGTCGCTGGTAAAACTATGTATATCAGAAGAAGCTCGACATTCAAGAGTTAATATAGTCGGACATTGTAAACTCAAAATATCAGTCAATAACTGTTCCCTTAGCACTGATTTGCTGCTCCCTGAAAAAGGTATAATTTCTTCCCTGTGATATCACTTCCAAATTGCATGTATGTGAGTAGACAGTGTATTTGTATTTCCTACTAAACACATTACGAGCTTGAAGTTTAAATAAACGTGTACACCATTAGCTTCCCAGCAACATTTTAGCCAGGGCTCAACACGAAGCACTAATACTAAATTATTTCAGTGTGTACCACAAGAATTCTGAACAGCTCAAAGCAGAGTTGTTTTAAATTAGTCATGGATGGCAATTTTACTTTTACCATTAAATTAACTAGGTAACTCTGCCACATAACTGCTTCAGCTGTAGCTTTGAATGGCTGTGTAACTCCACACTGATAGCTTGCTCTGCCAATGAGGCCCTTTTCATGGCAGACATTTTGACTTGGATTTTTAAAGCAGTTAAACATTTCTCTATTGTATGATCAGAGTCCTGGAAAAAGCTTAATATAGCAGCTACAATGCTCAGATGAGTGCTTGAAAATTGTTTCTGTTTTTTCTTTATTACTCTATCGACTGTGATATGTTGTGGTTTCTTTCTTGTGACAAGTGTACTTATTGCAAGTTGCTTTGGACAGGTTGCCTTAATGTAAATGTAATATAATGCAGCCATTGTTAACGATATAAATTCCACATTTGCATTTTTAAATGTCTCATTTAGAACACAACAAAGATATATTTTAAGTGCTGCAATCTAGGAATGGTTTAGTTGATCTCTTACAGACTTTATAGATATTTCTTCACCCCAGAGGCTTAATCCTACTGACATTTGTGACCTCAACCTGAAATTCAGTGCCTACATTAATGATCCAAAAAGGAGTAATTGTACTTGAGTGGTAAGCAGTGGATAAGGCATCTTCTCTTGATGTGTTGGTTTTAAAAGCATACTGGTGAGGGTCAAGGCTGGCAGGGATATCTTCTCTCAGAGCCATTCATGAGGATAGGGGTGAGTGTCAAAGGACGGTAGTCATTAAGACCACACACAGCAGCCTATTCAGTACAGGGACGAATGTTGGCTGTCTTAAGGCAGAAAGGAAAGTTAAAATGTCAGTGATAACATCAGCTAGCTGATTGGCAAAAGTTTTTAGCACACAGTCAGGTATATTTTCTGAACCAGTAGCCTCATTAATACTCACTCTCAGTTTTACACCCTGGTCTTAATTAATCTTAAACAGCATACCAAGCTATGTTGGACAATTCCATGCTCCCAACTTTGTGGGAACAGTTTGAGGATGGCCCCTTCCTGTTCCAACACGACTGTGCACCAGTGCACAAAGCAAGGTCCATAAAGACATGGATGAGAGAGTTTGGTGTGGATGAACTTGACTGTCCTGACCTCAAGCCGATAGAACACCTTTAGGATGAATTAGAGTGGAGACTGAGAGCCAGGCCTTCCCATCCAACATCAGTGTGTGAACTCACAAATGTGCTTCTGGAAGAATGGTCAAAAAATCCCATAAACACTCCTAAACCTCTTGGAAAGCCTTCACAGAAGAGTTGAAGCTGTTATAGCTGCAAAGGGTGGACCAACGTCATATTAAGCCCTTTGGATTAAGATTGGGATGTCACTTAAGTTCTTTGCCAGTCAAGGCAGGTGAAAAAATAGTTTTGGCAATATAGTGTGGCTGCTTACCAGCATGCCAGTTAGGAATCAAAACATCATAAAAATGCTTCTAAATCACTCAAAATCCAGTCAGCATGTTGATAAAATGCACACAAAACCATTTAGCAAACTTACACTGAAATTAAAGATCATAAACATTCATGAAAAGGGGAAAGATCAATAAAGATATTCGGACACAATGTTGTGCTCCTCCTATCATGTTTTATGAGCTTATATAAAATCAATTTATCGCATCAGCGGGATTCTTCTCACATCCATGTGATAACTGACAGTGGATATGCATAAAGTAATGCCATAATATTTTTGGTGTTTTGTTTTGTCATCTTTCAAATCCTGTGCACAGGACACAAAATCTACCTCTATTGTATTAAATTAATTATTTTTTTATTGAAATTTGATATAAATATTAATCACAATTCCAATGCTGGGGGCGCCGTCCGTCTTTTAATTTGGACAGTGGCCGTGAGTTGGTTTCTAATGACGTGCAATTAAACTTTAAGTAATGATCCATTTTCAAGAAATGTTTGAACAATATTCTAGTAGTTGCAAAGCTCGATGTCAAGACAGAATTGGAATAGTGCAAGGAAATCATTGATTCATTGATCCAAGTCTGCTCGCTGATGGTTGATTTTTCCCCTGTCGCATGTTGTTTTCCTCCTGTCTAAGGGTCATGTTTATTCATGTCTTACATATGTGTGCAGCAGCCAGGTGTGTCCACTGACTTTACATCCAAACAGATGCGGGTTAGGCTCGATCAGTAACTCTAATAGTGAGGCTACACCAGTTGAATCCCGCCTTTGTCACAGTTACTCCACTTGTCCAAACCTGCTTTCAAAATGCCAAGCACAGGGTGGTTAGTGTACTCGTGTTTGGAGATGTGATGCAGAGCTCTTCGTTGGTTGTATGCTATGAGTGTGCAGAAGCAGGGAGAGAGAGAGAGAGAGAGAGAGAGAGAGAGAGAGAGAGAGAGAGAGAGAGAGCGGATGTGGATGATTGTGAAACAGAAGGAGAGTCAGTATTTTGATTAAACATTCATGAAGGCTGGGGGGGGGCACTCACTGTCAGGTGCTAATTAAATAAAGGTCAGCCACTCAAGTTTTGTTTATTGAAACAAGTTGTTTCCGAAACCGCAGTCTTGTGTTATATAATGTTTGAACACAAGCAGGGTCAGAGCACAACATGTGCACCTGACACACCTGATATTGAATCATGTCATGAAAATGCAAAAACCCCAAAAGTAAAAAAAAAAAAGAAATGAATCCTAAATTTCAAATGCATTTGCAGTATATCAGGTTTTATGGGTTTTCAGGTGGTATCTCTCTGTCAGCTCACTGAAGATGATCCTCTCATTCATCTGTATTGTACCAACATAAATTAGTGGATAAATAAGTGGTGTGAAAATATTTCACATCATTGATCCAAAGAAATTATGCACCAACCCAATAGGAGGGAAGAGTAACCGCTAACTGCTGCTGTACCTGTGACTCTCAGTTAGCGGTGCAGCAGGTGGGTATTGGTATTCACACCGCTAACATAGGGGCTTAGGACTGTGATGGGCCGGTGCTACCTTGTTAGCATGCTGTCTTCAGTCGGTATCCTTGTGACCACATATAGACGTGATAACATCAAAATTGATACTTTTCCATATTCTGTTGATTTTGTTTTTGTTTATTAAAAATAAAAAGAGAGAAAAAAAGAAAAAAAAGAAAGAAATTCCATAAAAAAATCTTACATAGTGTAACTTTTAAGCTTGAACAGTTAGACTAGATATCTGTTCTAAATTATCATTCAAACACTTTTTTTCAAGCTGCATATACCAAAATAATCTAGTCTGTGGCAGGTAATAATATGTCCAACCCCCCTCATGTTTCATCTGAACAATATCAGCTTACCATCCAACAGATGATTTAGAGTCGGGCAGGCTCCACAGATCAGACCTTAGAAGTCTTTTATTCCTTAGTTTACAAACTAAGTTTGTGTTTTAAGTAGACCGCAGTGTTCCTGTGTGGATTAAAGCGCTGAATGTTAAATGGCGTGAGTAAATTGATGCACTGCAGCCACTTATTCGTTATGTCTGGTGTAATATAGGTTGTTGGATTTGTTTTGTTCTTTGGTTAAATGCTGTGTTTTGTTATTCATATGTACCAGTGTATTTCAAATCAAATCAAATTATGCTGAACAACAGCAGTGAAATTATACTAAAAACAACACAACTGTCTCCAGTAAAGGAAACAGAATACTTCAGCTCACATTTTAACATTCAGAGAATTAAGCTGAGCAAAACTCCAGTCAGTGAGAACAGTAATTTATGCATGCCCTCTAAGTCACAAGTCTCCCACTAAACCTTATCTTCACGTGCTCATTCTCCTCTTCATCCAGTCACAATCCATCATGCTGTCCTCTGGCCAATCATTTGTAAGCTGTCAAACTTTTTAAGGTGCTCTCTCTGCTGTAATTCAGCCATGATTTCAGCACTGTAAAGACTTCAGACCTCCTGCCCTTCACCACCAGAACTGCGGATGCCTCCGCATCTCCAGTCAACCCTTTAATCAGACGTTTCCCTCCATGAAGTTTTCCCAACATCGAGGTCCATTCCACACCATCACTACAAGTGTCAAGCATGAGGGTTGAAGTCTCCTTCATACTGGAAACACCTTTGTTTGACGGCCTCCGATGGCGATCCTGCACCAGAGTCTAATCCTGTTCGCAATACATGTAGTTTTCCTTCAAATTCAGTCATTCTCTTTTTAGTTTTTCTCAAAATACTTTCCTGATTGAAATAAATGTATTTGATTTCTTAGAGTTAGATGAGAAGGTTGTTAACATCCTAATTTTAACACACACAAAGAAAGCTTCCATAAAACACCAATCTAACGTGTCCTTCACTGGTTACCTGTGAGTTTCAGAATTGATTTTAAAATGTGACTGCTTGTCTTAAAAGCCTTGAATGATCTGGCTCTTAATGCCTTATGAGCCTGAATGCTGCTTGAGATCCTCTAGTCCTCCAAGGCCCTAGTAATGATCTTGACTTGTGACCAAATGTGACTAGGATGGACACAGCTGGCAGACTCAGTTTCCTCATCTAAATCTCCTTTTTCTGGACTCAGTTACATCATAAGAATTAACTGATTGTATTAATTGTTATTTTTAAATTAATTAGTTCATAAATAAGGTTCATATTCATATCATCTGACTGGGCCGTATTATATTTAATTGACCCATTAAAGGGGTACTATGTAGTAATGGAGAAGAAATTCAGACCTGGATTTTTTAAGTCTTTACAAGATTAATGAGATAATAATACAAACTATTTTTTTATTATTTTTCATACTGAATAAACAAGCTGTTCTCATAAAGAAAAAAAGGTCTCCAGAATACCGTTTGAAGCTAGAAAGGTGGCAGGGTCCGTCACATATAAACAAAACAGTATGAAATTGCGTCTATGAAGGTTCTCAGCAAGTGTTTCTGTTACTTGAAGAGGTTTTGTCTCCCATCCACGAGGCTACTTCAGTTCTACCTAACTGGAGGGGAGTAACTGGAAGCGATTTGTCGCTAACAATAGCTACCTTTAACGTTGCTAACGCTATCTTGTTAACTTTAGCTTGCAAGCGAGGGGCTCTACAGTTGCTGAGCGCATAATGTAGAACTCAGCCATTTTATGTTAATATCAACAAACTGGCAGCTGATGAAACACAGACACTACATGACACCAATCATGTAATGCTAGTGGCTCACAAACCTTGGCTTAAGCGTTGGAATTCTTACACAGACATAAACAGAAATAATTATTTTGGATCCGACAAGTATTTTAGAATAATTTCGAATCTCAATAATGTTTTTAAGGAAAGGACTTTAATCTGGACCAAAGCTTAAGAAAACATACATTTAGCTAAATTAAGCATGAAGCAAGCATGACTCCATCTAAAGTTCACAAAATCCATAACAGCACCTCTACAGCTCACTAGTTTATACCTGCTGTATCTTCATACATCCTTCTGACAGACAAGACAGTGGTATCAACCCTTTCATCTAACTGTTGCTATGAAAGTGAACAAACACAGTTCTCAAAATGATGAACGAGCTGGCTGCAGCCTGATCCTCACTGTCTGCTCTGCTACTACTGTGTGTTGAAATTAGAGTCAATGAATGGTATTTCTGCTGTACCAACATAATATAGATGCAAGGTACACTATGATTATGTGTCCAGGGGTTTCTTTACTGACTCCCACTGGCAAAGCAGCAGTGCTAGCACACATAGCAATTATGTGTTATCTAATGAGTCAGAGTGGCTGAAGTAGATTAAAATAAATGAATAAAATCATAAATAACACTGGAATTTACTGAAATAATGGTATGTGACTAATACTGTTAAAGAGGCGAACAGCAGAGAGGCTAGTGAATTATTCACTGATTCTCTTATAGTTGCTACATAGTACTACCCATGACTTAATGTATAATTAAATTTGGCAAATATCTTATTGGTTATCATTTCAAAATCTGTAAATGGGTCAAATAAACTTACTTACAGGGACCAGCCATCTCCATTTGAAAGTCCAGGAGCTGATTGGGCGTCCGCTCTCTGATGAAGTACTGCTTTTTTGAGTGTATCGAACTTATTCTTGATTAGCAATTGTAATCAATCCTGGGCCTTTACCCCCTCGAGCACACTCACAGTTGGAGCATATCCAGAAGGCTTTGAATATTTTTGAGCGCATTCACCACATGCTGACCGCTATCACAAACCCAAGGCACTTAGCACCAATCACATGAAGGGTCATGAATGGCGCCTGGTGACAATCAGCAAACTGACCCAGACTGAACCGAGTGAAAAAGTGGGATGAATCCTTCTCTTCTCGTGCTCTTGATTGTCCTCTCAACCCCCCACCCCCTTCAAGTTTCTTGAACTTCAGAAAATCTTCTCCCATCGATTGAGAGAGTATTGCATTCTGGATATGCTTTATGCTGAACTAGAGTGAATTGATGTTTGAATGAGACTCATGGTGCCATCTTTTGTTGCATCACTTTCTCTGTGTAACACCTTTGGTATGTTTTAAAAAAATATAACCTTTGGAGTGTTTGTGTGTCTGTGTCTGTCTCTGTGGCTCAGGGGTAGAGCCAGCGTCTTGTTATCGGATGGTCACTGGTTTGATTCCCCTGTTCACATGACAAGGTGTCCTTGGGTAAGATACTGAACCCCAGACTGCCCCTGATGTGCTGGTTTACACCTTGCATGGCAGCCACCACCATCAGTTTATGAATGTATGTATGAATTACTGTAAGTTGCGTTGGACAAAAGTGTCTGCTGAATGCTCTAAATGCAAAAATGCTCAGCCACACTTCATGACTCTGTGAAAATATACCCATCAGTAGGCCCGGCAGATTTTAATGGGTCACGATACCAATAACTGACTTGAAATCTTTTATTTAAATCATAAGCAAGGATTTGCAGCTTCAAAGCATTTCATCCAACTGAACTGATATGACAGGTGGTACTTTTGGGCACGCAATAAATCAAAAGGCAAACAGCTCTGTAAGCTAATTATTCCTGGGTTTTAGGGATTGTATGCTCAGAGCCGCAGACCTACGTACAGTCTTTCTGCATGCTCAAATATTGGCTTAGCGATCATGTTTGTTTGGATGTGTGGCCATTGATTTGCTGTGCAAACAAATTCCACGAGCAAGACCAAAATAGCATGTTCCACTTCACTGGCTGATTAAAGGAGGGGCTGAGGAAGAAGAAGTGTCGACAGCAAATAATAGCATATCTCAAAAGCCCAACAATAGTTGCTGTGCTGATGTAATGTTGTGTTTCACGGTGGGTCTCCCTGGTCATGGACGGACTACATGTAATAGCACTTCTAATTAATATGATAATGTGTTGATTTCGGTAGCTGTATCCATAGCCACATTAATGCTTTAGGGGGCCCTGGGGCAAAAATCAACTGCATGCCCCTTCTGACCCCACACTTTGGACACCTTCAAGTGCTAATCAAATACAGTATGCACAGCAGACTGCATATGGCAGCTTAATTATATTTTGCCTAAAACCCCAGAAACAAATCATTACTCTCATGCTGGAATTCCACCTGCCCCCAGTTTTGCTGCGTGTCAATTACTATCTGGTAATTTAATTAAACAGTAATCTATTTAGGAATATGCACCATGCAATAACTTTACCCAATTGATTTAAGCTAAACAGAAAGGGGGAGTTGAGGAGAGGTACTAATGTAGGACCTGCCCCGGGGCCCTTATCAATTAAGTTGATATTGTGCTTTCTGGTGCATATTCCCAAACAAAACATTTGGTTTAATTAAATCAAGAAGCTAACCCACAGTGAAGGATCTGTGGTCAGTTGTTGCATTGACTGGTCAGTAATACACTTTGGAATAGTCAGATAAACAATTTAGTCTGTCTTGGTGTTTTTAATTGCTTTTTTTTGTTCATCTTTAGCCCTCGTAATATGTGATTTGTGCAGAGAACACTGAACTCCAAGCGATTGCCCCTCTACCATGGCTTTGTTTAATTTGGATGCAAATGCAGCCTATTTGACCATAAATGTGGACAAATGTGGGAAAATGTGTAGCTGAGGCCTGCTGACTGCCACATCAGCTGCTATGCATACCAATTATGTCCTGGAAGGAGTCTCTGTCCCACAATCCTCCCTCTCTAACTCTCTCTGTCTCTCTCTTTTCTGTGTGTTCATCTCTCACCCGACCCTTCCTGTCTTTGAATTCGTAGTAGCTGTAGCATTGCTCTTAACATTGCGCTCACATTTTTCGGAGGCATCAACAAGAGGGAAAGGTTGAAACCATCATGTTAATAGTGGCTGCATGGCTAGGACAAAAGGCAAGGGGGGGGGGTATTTATTAATTTATTTTAAGGCTTATTAAGAATGGCTCTCAAGGACTTGCCAACATTGTCTTCACAGGCATGCCCATACAAATAGGAATACATTTGCTTTTCTATATCATACTTAAAACACTATTGGATTAACTAACTCTACGCTGCAATACAAGAACTTGCTACTTCTCTACTTGCACATCTTCTTGTCCAATAACCAATTAATGAGTGTGACCTAGTCCAGGAGACCTTAAGAGGAGATAAAGCATTTGAAGTCCAAAGTTGGGTTGGGCGGGGGGTTGCCCAGAGGTCAGGGTGAGGGGCAGTGGCTGATTAGGGGTCCAGCTGCAAAGGTAGACACCCAGGAGGCTGAAAGTGCAGATGCCAACCCTCTGGAAGTCTAGAGGGAGGTCATAGGCGAGGTGTAAACCCCTCTGGGGGTCATCGGTGATGGCAGAAACTCTCTGGAGGCCATCGGTGAAGGCGAAGGCTGAGACCCTCTGGAAGCTGACTGCGAAGGTGGAGGCTGAGACCCTTTGGAGGCGGGCGCAAAGTGGTGAAACACATGTGGGCGTTGGCAGGACTGGCCACAGAGACACATTAGGGCTGGTCGGCTGGGGTGCCGATGGAGAATGTCTGGGGCTGGGGAACCACTGGCAGGCGTCAACCGGACAGCCGATGTAGAAACACTGGCAGGTGTCGGCAGGGCTGCTGACGTAGAAGCACTTGTCGTTCCGCGATGCCCGGAACTTCCCTCAACATGAGCCTATCTAATACTTTGCCTTCAACAGTGTTGTTTTTGGCAGCAATTTTAGATTTAGTCTTAGTCTTAGTCTTTTGGACTAAAATGCTTTTTAGTTTTAGTCAAATTTTAGTCACTTCTATATGTGATAGTTTTAGTCCAGTTCTAGCTGACGAAACTCAAACAGGTTTTAGTCTAGTTTTAGTCAGTTTAAGTAAAAAACAAAAACAAAAGAAGTATAGTCTTTTATCAAATTAATTTAGGTCAATAAAAAGATCTACAAGCTCACAATGTGTTGCAGTGTGCTGAACTTGTAGATCTGCTATTTTCACAACTAATGTGTGACACTCTTGTATGATGAAGTAGGGCATCAATTCATGAAAAACTGTTGAAATGTGCTGATATGTGCTGATTGTTATTCTATACCTTGTGGTTTTGTACACTTAAATTGTTCAATAAAAAAAAAAAAGTGACAACAAATTTGTCTTCAAAATAAGAGCTTTACATTGCACCCTATTTGAGTTTAGAACTGGGGTCTTAGCGGGTTTTTTTTTATTTGAAAGTAGCGACTGTTACTAGCTTGCTGCTACAACAGCAAGTGGGGGGCGCCGTGACATTCCGACACACCTCCATTGCGAAACACCACCCTTCCGAAACACCCCCACTCAAAAAAAATTCCGAAATTAAACACCGCTGTTCCAAAATTGATTTTCATTTATTATATATTTTCGCTTGCAGCAAACACATTTAAACGTTTGTCTAATCTTTTTACACGCGCTATCCGTGGTGCTGGAATCCCCACTTCCAACTGCACTCGCACAACTCTGAAATAAACTGTGGCCCATGGGTGCGATCTGCCGGGGAATGACCCCTCTGCTCGTTCGTTTTAACATAACTTGTCTTTGTGGAAGGTTAACAATGTATGAGTGGATTGAGCACTGCTGCTCAGTTTGTCTTTGAAAAAAAAAAAAAGCAATTCAGAAAAGCATTCAATAAACATTACATGAAATTGATTGTGTATCCATCTCTTATAGCCATAGACGGATTATCATGACCACGGGCCTACACACGCAAACTGTGCGCACGCAAAGGCGCTGTAAGGCGAGGGCGCAAAGGCTGATACATAATTACATTGAATGTAATAATGTCCGCAAACGTAATAAACCTCAAACACCTACTAATAATACTGACCGTGCGTGCAAAATCCAACTGCTGACCCTGCTCCGCTGTCACACAACGGATCCCCCGTCCGCGCTCCCTCTCTCTTGCCCGAAAAATAATTTCCATGAAGAAAACATCGCCTGACATTTAAATTCAAATTCCCATTGAAAGTACAAATCTCAAGAAGTCTGGATGTATTGCTCATTTGTAAACACAACACTTATCAGTCTATAGGCAAGAATCTAAAGGTTTATTAATGCAATTCATTTCAAATTCGCTTTATTGGTATGAATGCCACAACAACAATATTGCTCCAAGCACCAAGAACCACGAAAAGAATACCTAGCACAGTAAAAATAATAATAATAATAATAATAATAATAATAATAATAATAATAATAATAATAGTAATAATAATAATGATAATAATAACTTTGAACATTATCACAATTAAGTTATCAATCTGCGATGTAAACAAAATGCAAACATTAGACTTCTAACCATTTTTCTAAAAGTGTCTGTATTTTAATTGAGAATAGTTTTATATATAAATTACACAAAAGGAAAAGAAAATGTGATTTGTTTTACCTATTTCAGCCATAAGCGGTCATATTGACCGCACATAATTACGCGGGATTTCATTCATTGTCTCTCTTGTGTCTAACTTTGTTAGCGGTCTCCAGCTGTGCGACTGTAACACAACTTTATATGAAGAAGGACTAACACTAATAGCCTAATTGATTGTTATTTCTTCCACTTACAGAACTGTTTACGACTCGAAACAATGTTATTATATATGACGTTTCTGACCAAATGTCGCGGCTTCAAATGCATCAAATTCCCACATCCAGTTACGCAGGCAGCTGTCCAGGGTGCTGAACCAGGTGACAGACAAAGGCTGCACTCTGCGTTCTGATGTTTGCTGGGCAGATCTGTCCCCCTTGGTTTCTCATCCACTCTGTTGTGGGAGATCTCCCACAGAGCAAAAGAAATACACATGTTTTCTCTCCCCGCTCGGCTCGAGCCCGGCTGAACTCTGGCCTGAGCCCACTTCACCCAGGCGCGAGCCTGCAGCCCCCGCTCCTGCTGACAACAGACCGGGGGAGAAAACAGACATTCCTTTGCTCAGAACCCATATCAGGCTGTGTCTGATTATGCATGAAGATCGGTATAACTCATTGGAGCAATTTTCATACAATTTCGGATATTTAGCATGATAAAGTAATTTCAATTCAAAATAGCCATTTGTCCAGCTGAAGCATAATGAGCGTTATGTCATTAATATGAAGTAGGCTTGTTTTGCTGTTAATCAGCCACATGATCCGTTTGAACCCACAAAGAAAAAAAGGATAAATGTGCAGCCTCCGTTTCCTTTCTGATTGAGTCCGTTCGGAGTGGGGGGGTTTCGGAATGGAGGGGTTTCCCCAATAGACTTTTCGGAATAGCAGGGTCATTGAAAAAAAGGGAAACCCCGCCATTACGATGAATTGAAGTCTATGTTCGGAACAGCGGGGTTTCGGAAAGGCGGGGTGTAACCCAGCAAGTGAACAACGAAGCAGACAACGACCAGGGAGACGCTGCATCTCCCGGGTCTCAGCGGCTGTCCAGTTGCTACACGAACATTAAGCAGAGATGTCATGCATTTTGAACGTCTGACAGACCACCCACTAACATTTACGTCCATTCTCATCTCGTCAACGAAAACTCACACACGTCTCGTCATGTTTTAGTCATCAAAGAGCCATGTTTATCTCATCACCGTCTCGTTATCGTCATGAAAAAAAGGGGCCTCAATGAAATAATTTCGTCATCGTCATCGTCAACGAAAACAACACTGGTTTTCAAAAGTGGAAAAGGCCTAAAGCAGCTCCACAAGGCTTATCTTGCTGTTTACAAATACAGACCATCTATCCTGAATGTCCGTAATAGCGCAAAGGTCTGCTGGGTCCATTGGGGTGAGTTCATTCTGTTACTCTCTATGTTTCAACAAAGGTGAGGACTCAAATGCAGACACACAAGGGAGGCAGGAATAGGGGAACAAAAGGCGAGCTTTATTAAACAAAGCTGAAATACAAATAAAACCAAAAACCCAAGGCTACAAGATAAAACAAAAAAAAAGTAAAAAAAGCCAAAAGCCAAAGTAGCAACAACAAGCTAAACTAAGCTAAGCCAAAGTGTGACGAAGACAAAGTAAAAATCAATGTAAAAACAAAAGGAACAAAAACCAGAAACACACCAGGGCGAGACGTGAGGAGACACTGGAGGAGACACAGCTGGGAAGACAGAGCAGCAACACCAGCGGACACGGACAAACACAGAGTAGGCGAATAAGACAGAATGAACTGACAAAGACATGGAAGGAGAACAAGGAGCATATACAGACAATAAGGGAACTGGGAACAGGTGGACTGAGGCAGGAAAAGAACAGGTGAGGGAAGGAACGGAACAATGCTGAGAGGAGGGAATAAAAAACAGGAGCAAGTGAAAAGCAAGCGGAGACACACAAGGGCACAATTTCAAAATAAAACAGGAAATAAGACAACAAAACCCAGGATGATGATATTTTGGCTCTCTCTTCATTCATTTAGATAGGGGCCAGGTCATGTTTTGCCTGAAACACACATACTGAAACTGTTAGCTTCAGCCTCTGTGTTTTGGTGGGCAGCCATGTATATCAGCCATGTATATAGCCACCATGTGTTTGTAAGACCCGTTTTAGATTATTATCAATTGAAATGAATGAGTTGGAAACATTAAAAAGTTTACAACCAACCAGCTAATATCAGCTTAATTAAACTACAGCCAACCATAAAAATCAACGGTCTACAACTAGCAAAATAAACTTGCTTTTATCGAAGACCCATTGTTTAAAAAAAGACTAGAAATTCTGGCTGGTAAATCTGCCGGTGTTATGGACTGCAAACTTGGCTGCAGCAACTGAGGGGATGGGGCTGGGGCAAAACATTGGGTAACTGATTGTAAACCACAGAGGAGGGATTCATAAAATCTTGTGCATGGGAATCTGTAAGAACATCTAAAATAAATGTGTAAAACGTGTCAAAATAAATAAAGAACAGTCCGTGCTTTCTTGAGGTATTTTAGCTGGGCATCATTACAAATAAATAAATCACAGATGCACATCAGTTGCAGCAAATATAGACAATAATCCCCCGACGTTCAACACTCATTGAAAACTGCCTTTACAGCTCACCTTTATGTAGTCCTCAGAGCTAAAGAGATGTGAAACTATTTGACTTTCCCCCTCTTCAATGAGCAAGCACTTGTTTGATGGGAGCGATCAAGTGCGCCCTGTGGGTAGATGCTTCTCTTCAGCATCCCTATGAGATCTGAATGTTTGGCTTATGGCAGAGGCAGTAGGAATGCACAGTTGCAAAGTGTGTTTGACTTTGACTGTTTAGCTTTTGTACGTGTTAGGCTCCTTCTTGGCATGTGTGTCTGGATGTATCCCCAGAGTGAATTATCGCACCTCACTTGTCTTAAGATGTGATGTGTGAAAATAAGTCAAGGCCAGCTAATTGATTTAGCTCCTGTCCCCAGGGTTTTTTAAATCCAATTATTAGAGTGCACTTAATGATTTTAATTCAGCTTCTGAGATGGAAAGTAAATATGATTCTTTATTTTGCAGTTAGAGAGCAACGGATGATGAAAAAATAGACTTTGTAGTGACACTGAGGTACGTTGGTATTCAGTGCCCACGGAAAAATCCGACAGAGATGTGTCTGCGCCATTACAGGTGTTTCATAAAATCATTGCTGTGCCAAGGAAGCTGAGCAGATCCTTGCCACATATGTCAAGTCATTTTTGAGGGTGTTTTTCTGTTCAGCGTCGGGGCTCAGCTGGTGCAGAGAGGTGCAATTCAACAAGACAATTACTGCAAAATCCTGACCTATGCTCTGTGGGCCTGTAAATGAATTTCCGCTATTATTTCACCTCTGGCAAGAATTTTTAATAACTGCAACCCCGGCTTTTTTTTTTTTCACAAGGAATAGATTAGTTAAATGTCATGCAAAGTGTAAATTAATTAATAAACAGAAGGATATTATGGATGTGTATTATTCAGCTTTGCTGTGTTTAACATGGCGTCTCATACAAATACCAGGCTCTGGTTTCTTGTTGGGACTCGGTGCAGCGGAGGCATGTGATTGGCACATTTTCATTTTTACTGAGCGACAAGGTTGCCGCAGATTGACTGGCAAAGTTGTAATGGAATTACGTTCACAAATACTGCAATTCTGAGGCAAATATCTGACAATTATATACTGTTTACACTTTCCCTCATCAATCTAGGTATTATTAACGGAGTTCACAATTAAAGATGTCATGTGGGCCTTCAGCACTAATAAGTTGTAAGCTACATTTGTATACCTGAAGATATCGGATCTCGGTGATAGATAATGAGAAAGACAAAGAGGTAGGGCGGGGGAGCGAGGCCAGAATAATCTGCCAGGGGGCCACATGGCAAAAGTTGTCCTCCATTCTTCCCGCTCCCCCAACATTGTGTTCAGTTGAGGTGGAGAGGAAAGTATAATCTGCTCCAACATTTGCAGTATTATAATTTAATTAAACATAGTTTAATTTAGGAAAGCGAATGTGAGAAGGCACAGGGCTGGCTGGATGGAGGAAGTTTGAGTAGCTGTACAAAGTAATTGCAAAGCTTTTTCTCTATTGTTCATCATATATTTGGGCTGCTAGCTGCTAAGTTGCTAATGATTGTATCTGTAATTTGTGCAGGAAGTCAGTCAGTTAATGGATGCAGGATCCCAGTATCGTTTTGCATCTCAACAATACAAAAGGGGGTTGTTTCTGGCACGTGGCCCGACAGTAAAATCCGGTGTACTTCCGAGAATCATCGAGGAAGAGATTTTTGTTTTCTGGCTGACTCTGATACTCAGGCAGGATGCTTATTTGAGTCGGAGTAAACAGCTCAAGAAATCCAGCAGAGAGAGGCTGAGTCAGCATTAGAGGACACGGTCAACAGTGACTGTCCAGAACTACCGTCAGAAAAACAGAAGAAACCAACCTGATGAGAACTGTAACCACAGAACCACAGACGGCTCACAGTCACACCAGCAGCGTCTGAGCACAGTTACCTGCCTCTGCTTCATAGGGTCACTTTAAATATCATTTCCACGAGGCTCCTCCTGGTATACAGTATTCCTCAAACGCGCAGCTGTAGTGACATTAGTGCGCTTCATGTTGAGTTCCATTCTTTCAGTCATTATTTTAAATCATTATTAATACCGTAACATATTACACAGAGCGTTCAGGTGGTAATCCAACATTTATGCATATTTCTCCTTGTTCCAATTAGAGTTGCTGGAAATATGACCTGAAGTGACAGGCTGTGATGACCGAGGGTCATCAGTAAACGTTATTAGTTCATCGGTCCACTGAGCCATCTTACATCTTTTCTGTCTTCACAGTTTTTATTGTGAACGATGTTATGAATTTAGATTATTCTCACTAGACTGAGAATTAACAAACTGTATGTATTACACAACACTTCCAAATATAAACAAATATACAGCCTATGTAGCGTTATAACGATAAACTATGATGTTCTCGTCACATTCTTCCTCTTCTTCCCCTTTACTGATGATGACGTAACTTATTATTTTCAGATGCCTTTTATTTTTTTTTTGCACAACCCTGTTTGAAACACCCACCTCCATGTGCTGCGCAGGTTAAAGTAGTGTTAGGGGGTGACGCGTCAGAGGGATACATGCAGTGCATCCTGGTACATGTAGGCAGGCTGTTCAAGCAGGACAATTCAAATAACCCCAGTCTGCCCCAGTTAAAAAAATTACCATCAACACTGTTTGGGATGTCCACTTTATGTTGTAACTAAGTCCAATATTCACTCTCCTTTAGCAACATTGTTGTACTAAGGCATTGAAAACAGTTTAGGGTCAGGAATTTGAATAGTCCTCTCTCTCTTCTGTTGCTGTATGGTAAATACTATGCATTCCAAACCTAAAAGTCACAATCACTCTTCACTTTCAACCTTCTCTATGACAAAAATGTCCATGTTGCGAGCGTGCACTTCTTTGGCTTCTCTGAAATATTTCGCCAGCCTTACACTTTCTGCAGCATCGAAAGTCGGCTGCTGTGTGGGCACAGTAATGTTTAATATTGCACTTTCTACACAATCAATAGTCCCAAAAGTTCAGAGTGCGCAGAGCAAAACTCAAGAGCTTTACTCAAATCTATACAACAAACACTCTCACACGAGGGACTCAGAAAAACACTGACACAGACAAATCTGTCCCAGCCCAAAACATTCACAGACACAGAAATATATCACCCCGCGAGGGAGGTTGTCCTTCCCTTCCCTGCACATAGACTGTTTAATATGGAACTATGGAATTTTTATGCACTGTTATTGTTTGGGGCTCTTTAAAATGCATCAGTGACTGTACCGTAATTAGAGCGTGAAGATTGTAGGTCTCAACAATGTGAGTGATGTTTTTCATGAGTTCTTTTGTTGCTCTTCATCTCCCTTAACTTTCCCCCCATCTATCAGAGCTTAAGAATTAATCAATGTATTTATAATGGCCTTCGAGCCCCCTGGCATCTCTCACGGCTATGCAACCAAATAGGATGCAAAGCTGTGATCCTCAAAGAATTTCCATCACAGGAATAATGCTGTCCCAGGGCACCGCTGCAAACGCTTGCCCTGAGCATCAGGCACAGATAATTTAAACACATAAGCAGGTTCTTAGCGCACCTTAATCAATGCCAACTGTGTCTTTTAGTTGGGAGGGAGGGGAAGGCAATAAAGAGATAACACTGGTATAACCTGGGGACTTGCTGCAGAAGAAATATGGAGTGCTGAAGCCCTCTGGGTAATGAGAAACAAAACTCCTGACAAAGACTTCTCCTCCCGGAGTTTCTGCACCACAGCAAAGTCACATAATGAGCAAGATCACACTGCATACATTCAATGAATTTTTATGAATACTGGAGAAGCTTACTGGAGTGCCATTTGACTTGAAAAATAAACAGTGCAATAAAGTTAACATGAGCATTCAACAAATCTGTGTGGGGCACATGGCGCTTGAAAGCTAGCTACTTTGGAGCCGACATGTCAGGGCAAATATTGACAAAACTCTCAAAATCCCATTTTGTTGAAATGTTTTATGATATCGTCACAAATAAAAGACATAAAAAAACAAACAAAGCAGACTAGCGAAATTTCATATTGCAGTGTGCAATAAAATAGGCCAACAAGCATAATGCAAAGAAAAAAGTGAAATTCTTCAATGTAGCACTTTCTGCTGTAAGCAGGCATCCACATCACCAGCCCCTTCCTCCGTCTCACATGAAACTGATATATGAAACCATTTCCCCAAAACCAAACATGCCCGAAAACATTATTAGTGCCATTTCCTCTTCCGTATTAAGGCGAGAAGTGCTGAAGGCAGATCGGAGAGAGCCTTTCCCAGTGATGAAGTGCCTTCCTCTTTAGGTCTCTCTCACATCACAGAGGAAATGTGTGAGATTTATCAGTGTTGGTCCTCTCAGGAGCTTTCTCTGTGGCGGAGCATCTCTCCGAGGATGCTGTTGTGCTGCTCTTTCTCAGGGAGCAGGTGTACTTTTGCCATATCGGGGCTTTGAATTATATCTTTGATAGCATTGTCAAAAACACAAAATGAGAGATAGATGACCAGAAAACAGCCAACTTGTGTATCTATAAATAACATGCAGAGAGCTGCGTCTGCAGCTAAACAACACAGACAAATCTATATTATTCCATGACTCCATCAATGTAACGTTTGTTTAGAAAAATGTGCTAATTTAAAGGCTTTTTGGTGTGGTTCATACATTAGAAATGTTTTGCTTCCATCTTGACCTTTGTGGGTCTTGTATTCATAATGCTGCCCTTGCAAGTACTACACCAGATTGTGAACCACTTTCTGCCCCTTAATGATAACAATGAGGTCACAGCCTTTACCCACGGCAAGTAATTAGGCTGTAAGGAAATTATATAGGGACCTGTGTGCTTGTGTACAGGACTGCAGACAGACCTTTGGTTTGAGCTGCAGAGGTTTACAGGGAACACAGATGTCTAAAGTTACAGGGAATAGTTAGCAGATACCGCAGGTTTGTTTCACTAATAAACCAGTCAGACAGTTTAACATGTGCTCACTGGACAATCACCTGTGTTAACCACCTACAGTGAATTGTCTCACCTTCTAAGCAGTGGCGGTTCTAGACCAGTTTTAATAGGGGGGCCAGGTTGGGGCCCGCTTTTTTGTTAGGGGGCACATACAATCCAGAAAAAAGGATAAATCCCTCATTCAGACAAAGCAGTGTTTACAATGTCAGCAATTGTGATTGGGTAGTAAACTGCTGAGACACTTTATTTCTGCCTTTCCCTTCAGAACAAAATCATTGCAAGAAATCTGTCATTGTATTATTGATGCAGACTCCCTGTCAGAGGGGCCACAGGGGGGTCCAGACTCAGAGTTACAGGGGCACTGGCCATTGAGATCTTGAGTACTCTTTAAAACACAGCGCCTTTTACCATTTTTTGCTCCAGGAATTTATTAGCAGTCATTGACAAACAAAACTTTGAGCCCTTTTTTTATGATGGTGGTTTTGACCAATTGGTATTTTGGTGACCAGCGCAGAGTAGGGATGGGAGGATATGAGATCGTTGTATGGTTTGGGGTTAAAACCACTCAGGATAAGTTGATCGTGGTGAATTTCCATTTTCAGGTGACCGTGAATATCCTCAACTGAATGACTCGAAAATGCTTAATAATGTACTGTACTGATTTCCAGACGTTTTATTGGAACTGCTACTGCCCATTAGCAGTGTGCACTGCTGCACACACGAGTGAGCTTGTAGGTTGCGACACTCCCTCGCTCATCTCTCACTTCATGCAGACACCGGAGAAGCTCCAGAAGCTCCAGTGGCCCTCACAGACAAGAAACTAATTTTCTAAATAGGAAATCGTCATTACTTTGACTGTCTTTGGCATACTGCCAGCCCTAAATATCTTAGTTAGTTATCGCTCCATGTGTTGTCTTACTGCAACAGACAAGGAATAAATCTCAATAAATCTAGCTAATGCTACGTTGCTACGAGCTCTCTGTGGGGCACAAACTGAGGCTATGGTGTGCTAATGTTCAACGTTGTGGCGCTACATTGGGGCATTTCTTTTCAGTAAAACTGATGTACTGCTAATAAACATTGTACATCATTGAGGATCTGTGCCATTATTAATATAATATATAATATTTATAGTGGTCCCTTTTTACGTTACTCTTTTACGTTACCTGTCCAGCAGGTAGCAGAACACTTTGACATCAGTCTGCAAACGTTTCTGTATCATCAGAGAATTCCATTTTGGAAAAGGCACCTCCAATGTTTATTCTTGTTTTATGCTGCTGCTTGTCCTGATCTCATTCAGCATCTGGGAGTTTTCATTTCTTCGACAATGACTGTGATTTTTCTCGTTCAAAATGAGTATGAATTAATATCATCTTCCATGTACAAGTGTGTTCTGCTAGATGCCACCACATACTGCAAATTGTGTCTCTAACCCAAAGTATGATCCTTTGCTAAACCTAACCAAGTAGTTCATGTACTTTAACTTATGCAAACCACAACCATTTGAAATCCCTAATGACAGTCCATAAGTTCTAACATGTCATAATATGTGACCTGTAAACTTTGTTTTTGAATTCTATATTGCAGATTATGTGTTATGGCTAACTTGACCTGCAGAGCCCTTCACATGCAAAACTGATGCAAGAGGGGCAGGTAGAGTGTCATAGTATGAATTAAGGCCACTGACCAAGCTGCCACGTTTGTCAAGTTGGGAGTGAGAACGTGTTGAAGCACCATGCTATCAGCTCTGAGACTGTAGGCACAGCAGTGCTTTGAGCTAAATGCTAAAAGCTAAATATCAAGGCCTTCACAGATTTTCAGATCAAGTTCTTATAAGAACATGAAACATGTGGGGTAGCTTATACAATATGTTTCACTTTACAATTTATGTAAAATACCGTAAGGTGTTGTTAGCATTAATTAAAAATTACTGGACTGTGTCATCAACACATCTCTCTGGCAGGCTGGGGAAACCTTGTGGTGCTCATTAATAATGCCTGTGCCTAATGTGAATTTTGTTGACAGCCTACAACGACCGCCGCAACGGTATCAGTCAAGCGAACAATCAAGAAATCAAACAGCTGAGCGACCACACATCTCAGGAGCGACTTAACAAAGCTCCATAATTCAGGTGAGTGAAGCCAGATGAAGCCACCCCTCATTGACAGCGTGTCCCAGGATTACACCATCTCTTGCTGGGAAGCATTTAATTTCTCCTTTTGGCACAGTGACACTTCAATCTTTTCCCTGTAATTACACATTATTAATGTTATGTAATTTGGCAAGACAGAGCCTTGAATGCAGTGACACAGTTACGGACATTAGTTGGTGAAGCTTCTTCGTATGGCTTCAGTGAAAAGTCCGTGCCTAATTATGGTCCGATTAGGGTTTTTCATCTCTAAGGCTGAGTGTGGTACTGCTGACAGCACATGGACACAACCCTACACTGTTTTCATCATCTTAGACTATTTTATTTCTTGTAATTTCTGCAAAGAAATGCATCATGAATTCAGTGGGTGTTGTACAGTAGATACATTATTTATAAATGTCTTCTGTTAATTCATAACCTGACAACTGAATAATACTCACAACATGATGGATGTCAGCACACACCTCAGAAACTCTGGTCTGTTTTTAACCAAAGAAAGATGCAAGTTGCATAATCTTACACTCTCAGGAAAGAGAGCAGAAAGTGAGAAATGCTCGCCATCTTCAGAGTGCAATAAATAGCAGAGTGCAGGATGACATTCTCAGATGTCATCTCTACCAGTAATGGCTCGGTAGCTCTGACGTCTTAGCTCTCCATTGTAAAGTAATTGAGGTATTATTACATTGTGAAATTGGGTCAGTTTTATCCTGGGAGGAAATAAGCAACAGGACAGCAGAGCTTTCTTTCACAGAGATTGCCATCAAAAGCACATATAGAGGTTTCACAAGATGATCGATACTCTGAATCAGAAGCAGCGACTGCGGGTCGTGACCCTTAAGATTATTTCACAAACCCTCTGGTTTCTTTCTGACCTTTTGTAATATATCATTTTGTCATATACACTCCTCTAACATCTCATTTTTATGCACTGGCACCAAGGTCCTTTTGGGACTGGATAATCAATGTGTTTAAATTTGAGCAATTTCTTTGGTTGGGTTAAGGTAAGGATCATACCTTTGGTTAAAATTACTACATTCAGTCTTATAACTTATAGTGACGTGACTTATGTAAGTGTCATAACAAGACACATAACATAAAAAACTCATTTATGTGCATTAACTTACTTGTAACATACAAGTAACAACATGTAACATACAGTAACTTAAAAACACATCACTCTTGACTTTTGAACCATTGTCCCTGAGGGGAAAGTCAGGTATATCCACCCTAGAACCCCAAATACCTCTGACTTCGTTTAGCTCTTTGTACTACTTCACCAGAGCGGCCCTTCAAGGAGTGACGGTCGAAGAGTGACTACAGCATAGAACTTAGAAGCATACGGCGACTGACCAGACTGCTTAATTATGGGAAATTTACAGGTAACACGGTGGCATTGTTCAAAAGAAGTCCAATGGTGGGACATTTCTTTTTCTTCTAATAATCAAACAGATAAAAAACACAAACAAGTAGACGATGAAGGGGAACGGTAACACTATCATCCATCATGCTTTTTCTTTTAACTCGGTTCAACTTGGACATATTGTATCTGCAATTTTATATAGTGCACTTTACCTGTGCAGTGAGGAGTTTTCACCTTTACCTAGTTATAAAGTAGTTTAGATAATCTGGTCTTGTTTCCCACCTGTCTGATCCTGAATTCCTGTTTGTCCCATCAGGCTTTGTTAGTGATATTGCAATTATTTGACTAGCAAAATATTACCAATAGAAATGATGACAGCAACCATGAATATAAGACTCTAGGTGTAAGAAGCCTGAGTTGTCCTTTAACTGATGTGACCTCACTCATTCTTTTGGATGGTCTACACTTCTTGACTTTGGCTCTGCTTGCTTTGACTGTGTCAGGAGCCACTGGCAACGATTTTAAATACACACTGAAAGTTACACACCAAGCCACACTAACGTGAAGCCAAGGTTGTAAATGTGGCTTTGAAAATTTACCCCATTACAAGTTACTGATGCAATATCTCATTCTATGTTGGCTTTATGATTGTGTCGACTCATGTAATGTGATGGCTCAAAGATATTTTAATGTTACTGTGGCTCACTTGTTGTTGGCAGGCTGTGCCAGGGCTATGTAAGACCGGTGTGAGACAGAAGCTCAATTGTTTACAGAGAACAAGATTGAAGCAGAAGTTTCACCGAGAGAGAAAGAGAACTGAAAACTTAAGGTTGCACCTCCACAAAAATAAATATGCTTATTGCTGCCAAAGCATGTCTTTGAGCAGCTTTTGCGAGAGGATAGTGTGTCATAATAAGAGTTCCAGCATTATACAGTTGAATGGAAAAAAAATCAGACACTGGGATGTGTCAAAGGTCATCCATATATCTTTTTAAAGCAGAAATGCACTGTCATTTTCAAGCCCTTGTGGGTCAGGAAACAACACATCATCTAACCCCTGAGAGCATCTAAACATGCCTGCGTACTGCAAGGCCAGGGCGGCATGAAATCAGGCACTCTATGTGTAAATGGACTGTTGGATTCACAGGTGACTGGATGCTGCTGTCATTTTGAGAAAAAAAGAAGAAAAATAGAAATCTTCCCAGTCGATTGTGGGCTCACAACAGAAGCACTTATGTGGCTTTGTTTCTGCATGTTTTTTCATGGACTATTCCAGCAGTGTGTCGCTTAAGTTCACATAGTTCACTGAGCAGAAACTTCAGCATATGTGCCCTGGAAAACATGGATATACTGCACCTTTACTTTCAGAGGAAATCAGCAGAGATATTTCACCTCACTGTGCAATTGTTTTCACAGGGAGAATTGTTCTTTTGAAATGTTTTAACATTTACGCATCTTGCCATCGCTGCAAATGAAAGACAACTCAGTGACTTTTGAGGCTAAAATAAAGCTTTGAATTGAATTGAATTTTCACAATACGTGAAATTCACTGCATTTGCTAATTATTCCGCAAATTAAGAAATTTGAATTTGTCACTTTGAGTCATTTCTCAAAAACAAACAGCATTGTTCAAGCATTATTTCAAAGCGCCGCAGTCGGAGTGTTGAATATACTAGTAACATGAAGAAGCTTACATGGAGACTAGTAATTAGTTTTATAGATACTTGCAAATAACAATAGCAAAAAGTAAACAGAGAATATTTTATCGCCTGTTGAAATATCTCATGAATAAATACAGTCACGTGGAAAATTCCAACATACTAAAAGCGATTTCTATCAAATCTTAAAAAAAAAAAAAAAAAAGAAGAAACAACAATCAGTACAATGAAGGTAAAATGTGAAGAGTGTGAATAGAAACTACCAATTCCGAGTGAATGTCGAGTGAATTTGCTTGGACAATGACTGAAATACTTCTTGACCCCAGAAATGACTTCTGAAAATACAGAAGATTAAGCTCTCACTGGTGGAGGGACTGTGGTGATAGAAGGGCAAATAACTGTAAAACTTTTTTTTTTTTTTTTTAAAGCAAATCATTGAAAAAAAATTTTGGTCAGAAGGTTGAAAGACTTTTTAAAGAAGAACTTTGTATAAAAATTTGGGCATATCGTGCTGGAAAAATCCAACTGACATTCAAGATGAAAATGTATTAGGAGTTATGACAATCACAGTACTGAAGCTCATAACAAAGGATGATTTTAAAAACAGATTTAATAAAATTTAAAAGTATTATTCAAGTACAACTTAAAGAGAAAATGAGGCTGAAATAGCCTGGGAGAAGGGTTTCCACTCATACATAACTTTTGTTATATTTGGAAAAAATCAAGATCCCCAAAATGATCTTGGACTCATTAGTTTAAGTTTGAAATAAGGCACAGGAGGATCTTTGATCTGATATGTTCTGCATCAGATAAGAAACAATGTGTGTAGTAAGCAGTGCCTTGTGCTCAAGGCAGAGGATCTGTTCCTCCAATGTAGAGTCAAACACGGAGAGGTCAAAGACATGCTGGTGGAGCACTGAACACTCTCTGACTTACAGGAGGAGAACTGAAAACGGACCTTCTCATCGGGCCTCCTAGGTAAAGGCATGGAAACAAACAACGGATTCATTAACACGGCTACATGCAGCAGACAGAGACACATTCCTGATACACTTTGCAAAGTAACAAACCCTGATAAAGAAGGATACGACACTGGTCATGATGCTGTGATAAAAGAGCTGGGAGGGAATTTTTTTGTGTTTGTCTTTTATTAGTTTTTAGTTTAAAACATTGTGCTTTGTGGTCTTCTTTTTGTCATGTTGTGGGCGGCTCTACTGAAAGGACTGACTGGTTCTAAAACTCATTTGGTTTTTAATGAGACAATGCACTGTACACTGAGGTAACTCCGTCTAATGCATGTATAAATTGATATTTTTTTAATAAAAGATAAAAGATGCCATTTTTCCCACCTTAACAGCTTTGCTGCATTTTAATCATGCTGGAATTGTGGCTCTAAGGATGACCTGTCAGTCCACTACTTTGGTCTTGACTAAAACATGGCAACAATTATTGAATGGATTGCCATGATATTTTGTACAGACATAGAAGGTACTCAGAGGATGAACCCTACTGATGTTTTCTCTATTGCCACTTGTAGGTCATTTCCATGGACATTTCTAATTTAGTGTCTTCAGCTGTGATTTCTCTTGTGTTACTGTGGCAATCCTGGTACTATCACAGTGCCAATCCTGATAGAAAGTATGCACACTTGCAATTTTTTCCCAACTTGACGCTATTAATCATTGCTACAATAGTGAATTATGCAAAAGAACAATGCAAAGTTAACTAGCAAGTTACAAGCCAAGTAGCTATTGTTTTATGGGTAGAAAATATATATTTATGGTTACAAAATAAAAGATACTAAAACTCTGAAATGCCAGAGTTCTCATTACCGTCTGTTTAACATGTGCCTCTAAAAAAACTCAGTTTTGAAGGCCACACAGTCCTAAAATGTTACCATGCCCCTCTTTCCCAATAAGACTATGGACGCACTACCCCTCGGCGTCAGCGATAGGGCTAATGGTAGGGAAGAGCGGTGCATATGATTTGGCCATGGTTTCCTCCAGCACCACATAGTTTTGAGTGAAATGTCACAACATCTATGGGATGGATTGCCATGACATTCATCATCTATTCAAAATTTTAAATATCCAGTACCCATCAGCCTCAGTTCTAGCTTGTCTTTTGCTGCTAATAAGCAATTATTAGCAGGGTATCATGCTAAACTAACATGGGGAAAATCATAAACATTCCAGCACTTTTTTTTGTGAGAATGTGAAGCCGTAGGAAGAGGAGGGTCTGCTCCTGTATCTAAATTCATGTCTGTTCTCTGTATGCTATTAATAAATTCAAACGTGGCCCTTCCCCTCTCAGTGCTCCTGCCTACATCCTTATAAACTTAGTTCCTCTATGTTGGAGTCTGTCAATCAGATCTGGCGTGTGGGCACGTCTCCTGGAGGAACTAAAAGCTCCCTTTGGTGAGCTTTTGAAATTAAGGCATCTGCCTCAGACGATGCCAAATTCACACGTCCAATAGCAGCCAAAGCAGTGTCATAAAAACATGTAGAAATCAAAGGCTGGAGTGGAACCAACACGCAATGTGACTCTTCAGAGTAACATGAATACTTTAATTCATATTGAAAAAAGAAGGTTCTGAGGTCATAAATAGATGTCCGTGGTTGTATTTTTACATTAAGTGCAGCAGAAACATGATGCTTAAGCCAGGACACACGTTTGTGAAGAACAGAAACACATCAACTGCCGGAAATTGATGGCAGACTTAGATTGCTATCGAATTTTCTCTCCTTTGAAACGGTTGGTAAAAACAGGATAGTCCATCATTGAGGAGCTTCATGTGCAGCCTTGATATTTGCTTTTTGATATTGACCACACAATCAATAGTGCTTTCCTATAGCAGAGCTGGTAATATTACTCAATTTTCACAGTTAGGTAATATTATTCCCGTAAGAGCCTATCTATTGATCTGACCACATGCAGACCTTTTAATATCAGGACTACTCTTTGGGATCTAGTGAGGAAACTACAGCACTGCCCACTTAGAAAGGCAGCAGCAAATAGTCCTACTTCACATTCAGTAAATTTGCTTCTCACCATCTCACAGTGTCTGTTTGCAAAAAGTAATTAAGGCTGGACTGGAATCAAAGCAGCGGAATGATAATCATGGAAAGACAATCAACTATAGTTGGCTGAGATATAATGATTAAAAATCAGTTTGAATGAACACTAAATCTAATATAATTTACCAAATGTGCATACAATTTGGCCACTGGACATGTGTTGGCATCTCATGTCTAGCTGCAATAGATATATCTATCCATATGTGTCACTGTTGTACTCTTAAGTTTGTGTGGCCCCATGATAAGTTAAAGACACCCTGTTTTGAAGACTATTAGTGCTTGGAGCCTTGTTTTTATAAGCAGGTTAATGTTTTTACAAAGCTATGATAACTTCATATCTGTTTGTGTCACATGTACCATATTAACATTTCTACAATATGTGTTATATCATGTGTACATCACATGTATATAATCTGTCCATTATATCGGAAGGTGGAAGGCATGATGGTGGAAATACAGTGAAGGCTGTTTCAACATTTGTGAGTGTGACACCACACTTTGTGGCAACAAAAAAAGGGTGATTTTAACAAGACTTTGGGACATCTCCAGCCCTGTAGTAGTGCCTAAATCAGTTATTAGACCACCTAGTGGTTTTTGCGCCTGGACCTAACCAGACCATAAATACACTTGTCAGAACATTAAAACGCAAACAAATGTAAAGTTTGAACATAGGCCTACACTGTAAAATGTTACCAGAATTTAACAATATTTTACTGTAATATTTCACAATAATTTACTGTATTATCACTTTACAGGCTTTAACTGTAATAATCACAATATAATACTGTAATTTTATTTTGAAATTTATAATTAATTTTCTGTGAAATCAAGTAAATTACTGTGAAAAAACTGATGCCAGGTTTTAACAACATGTTACTGTAATATTTCACAGTAAAATACTGTAGTCAAACCATCCTCTGTGATAACACAACACATTATTGTAAAATTTGAATCGCGCTTGAACCGCACTGCATTGTGGGACCAAGAAGAGACGTCAGGTGGATACGGGTGGATAGGATACCATTCTCTTATATACATCCATGGAGGATAATGTTACGACCCGACACATACCGATAGAAGAGCTCAAAGGTAAGGTTAGCATCATTACATTTTAGGCAGCTTGTCACAACTTTATATTAGTTGTGTGAGTTAATGTTAATGAACGATCTTTGGATCAAGGTAACGTCACTTTATGCTCCACTTTTTTGGCTGTTAAGTTATTTCAAAGCCGTTTTTCTCCGCAAAGATTTGCCTCATAGAGAAGTAACTTATATCTTTGGAAAGTTCAAATTGTGTGTTTTCATCTATTCGTCTCCACATGTTGTTAGGAGGCATAGTGTGTGAGTTATTTGACCGAGAATATGCAGTGTTTTCCCCACGAATTAGCGAAAGTCAAAGCTAAAGTAAGCTAACGTTAGCCTCCAGCTGCAGCAATTAAGTCATTACAAAGCCGTTTTTCTCCATGAAGCTTTGCCTCACAGAGAAGTAACTTATATCTTTGGAAAGCTCAAATCATATGCTTTCATTTGGTGGTCATATCGATGGGAGGGATATGCATGAGTATTTGATTGACTACTAATCTTTTCCAGCTTAAAGTATATGATCTGTCACTAATTGCTCTCCATTCTTTTTCAGAGGCAGTTTAAACAAGGACAGTGATCCCTGGAGCAGGCTGTTGAGGTAAAAATAGCACATAAAACTGTGTAAATAATCTGAGAAAATCAAGTGGTTCTCTTTTTGATATTGTACTTTGATCCACCACTGAATGTCTCATCAAACTAGCAAATGACATTTGGATCAAATTAAGCCTATAGTAAGTAATTTAATCGCATTCATTCACATGTTGACACATAACATTTGCTCTGATTAACCTCTAAATCATCAGAACCAGTGACACGTCTCTTATGCACCATGATGCATACGCTACAATGCTTTGTTATTTCTTATTTTACAGCCGTGTGCCACAGTCACTGATGTGCAGAGGACAGTGAGTTACCAAGCACCCCTGCTTGATTGTCCAAGGTACTGTTGATATCTGGATTTTATATTGATATTTCGAGCTGTATGTGGTTATTTTAAAAATGAACAAAAAAGTCACTACATGATCATTTCACATAACTTGTTTATTGGTCTCTTGACATGTTTTTTCCCCCAATATTTTATATATAATATTATATTTTTTTCTAAATCTGAGCTTAAGCAGTAGTGCACCAGTAGTTGGTGTACAGTAAATGATTTTAGAGATTTCAGATTGCTTTTTCCAGCATTCCAGGGTAGTGCCTTGACTAAAATTTGGTTTGGAACTGTATCACTAAGGAAGCCCCGATAGATCAGCCATCAATTCAAATCGTCCGATCTTCAGTATACACTAAATATGAGATTGGTGAATTCTATTTGTTTTATAGTTGCCTATTACAAAATAATTGACACGAGAGTCATTTCTTAACAGAGCATGCCGCGAACCACTGTTTCCACCCAGCTGACTTTAGCAAACGGACTGTCAACATAACATACATACACACTAACTTGCACATTGACGCTCACATCAATGGAAAGCTGCTTTTTTTCAGAGATCTCTATATAGATTGATTGTATTTGTTAAATGTTTGTATCCAGACATGTCCAGTGTCATACTTTTAGCAGGGTGTAAATTTAAGTTCACAATCTGGACTGTTTGCTAACATCAGCTGAGCTACTTGTTAACCGCTTATGTAAATTTGCACCGGGCAGCATTTCGAGTTTTTTAAAGGCTGAGGCTATACAAAAATTGTCAGTAAAAAGATTGGATCAACCGATATGGCTCATTAATGATGGAGATCAGTGATAGATGATAAAAAAAAAAAAGATTAGGGCATCCCTAGTTAAAATCAAATCTTAGAGACTTAAAAATTGCACAAACAAGGTAGGGCTCAATGTTCTCTGGCATCAGGTGTGCAAGAGACAGTCAATTAGACCACTAACAATGGTCAATGAGTGGGTCACAGTTTTCAAAAGCATTCAATGTTGCTGAACATTTAAATGAATGAAATATAAGCATTGCTCTCTTGTGCGGCATTCCACTTCTTTAAAATAGTGCAAGATGGGTATGTCCGTTCATTTCAGGCAACATAATGAAGCCTAGTGCTTGGATGCTGTCCACTGAAGGACAGGTGGTGATGGGACCACATGAGCATTCTCTAATTTGTCCTCTGTATTTGGTCAATCTGAATCAAATTCAGCAGCCCAGCACTCCTCAACTTTCTCCTTTTGATAGCATGGCAAAGAGAGCACACAACCTGTGAGCTGTGGACATGTTTGGTAAACTTCATCAACTTTAGTGCATTATTGTCTCAGGAATTTCCATTACTATTTTCATTGCAAGTGTTTGTTTTTCAATGTTTGTGTATCAATTTCTACACGACTGATTTGCTTGCTTGTATAAATATTGCTTGGCTTTCAATACTAATTTCTTTGGTGTAGGTTGGATTTAGTTAAAGAAGAAGGGGCACCACTGCATGTGCCTTGGATAAACAATGCACTATTAAATCTGTGAGACTGAAAGTTGTCTTTGCTTTATTGTTTACAGGTGCTTCTTGGGCATTAACCCTGAGATGGGCTCAAATTCCAAGAAGAAGCATGGAGGCATCAATCGACACGTGAGCACGCTCCAAAGGAAACTTGTTAACTTTGAGTGGTCAATGTAAATATGAAATTGTAACGTAGTTGACGTAAGAATGTTCATATTGTATATGTTCATAAGTTGTAAATTGTTTATACTGTATTGTTTATACTGTATATGTTTAAAAGTTGTAAATTGACGTGTGGGTTGGGTAAGGTAACCAATTTCCTGCTATCAATTAATCACAAATTGATATTGATTCGATTTAATATTCATTGATTGATTCATAGATCCAGTTAGTGTTACCAAAGTATGATTTTGAGCTGTAACCTGATTACATAACTACCCCAGCCATGTAACACATAAATACTGGTATCATAATTGACAATAGACTGGAAATTAATATATCAGCACTTAATAGCTGAATCTGCTCTTTAAAAATGAAAAATCATGTTCATGTTTATGTTCAGAGACAGCTCTAGTAAATTGTTGAATTTGATAGTTGTATAATTATTAAAAAAATAAAATGAGTATTGTCTTTGTTATCTTTGTTTTTGTTTTGACTTTTAATTTAGCAAATCCAAAGCATGTTTGTGTGGTAAAATCACAGGTAACAAGTCAAATTTGCAGTATGTTACAATATTATTTAAATTGTAAATTTACAGTCAATTACTGGCTACTGGTTGCATTACTTTTACAGTAAAAATTTAAAAAATTCAGGCAATTACTGTTAATTTAGGGTAAAAAGTACCTTCTCCTGGTGACAGTTTCTGAACTGATGCATTTTACAAATAAACAAAGCCATTAACAGAAAAAGGGGAACATTATGTTGCAAGGAACATAACAAAATTCCTTGTTGCACAGTATTTTGCAGTGTCTTATTTTTCAATGTGGAAGTGTGGCCAGAATAAGAATTTATAAATATAAGGGGGAAAAAAGTTTTCAAAGAATAATAACATTAGTTTGACTTGTAATATTCCATCACCAAGCATTCATCTTTTTTTATTCTCCTGTACATTTGTTCCATCTCCGTCCAATGTCTATTCATGTATAAGTTCACTTAAATGTTTTATACATTAACCCTGATAACCTTCCATTCAACACACTGTATTTTGCATACCTGCAAAAATATATAAAAACACCAATAAAGGAGACGGAAGACTTGCTGAGTTGGGTCTGCCCTGCACCATCTGTTTCATGTCTGTTATTAGAATCTGAGGAAAGTTGTGCATGGATTTCAAAATTGAGTGGGAGTTGTTTTGATGTGTTTAGTTTTAAAAGGTATAGCACTTCTGAACTCAAGGTGTATGTGCCACACAGTAAGAAAAGGCTATCCATTATTGGCCCAATCAAACAAAATAAGGTTTTGTTGAAAAGTGCCTGTATTTTCATGCGCATGTGAACAGGAGTAGAAAGGCATACTCAATAGCCAAAATACAGTGTGAATTGGTCATTTGACATTGTGATAATCTAAGAAGTAATGTAGGAAAAGAAAATGGAGAACAGAGCCAGGGTTTTTCAAACACTGAGGCCACAGTCAAACTGTCCCCAATGCACACATTTCCTAAAATTAATATTTGCATTCTGTTTCAGACTCCACACACTTCCATACTCCCTGAAGGAAAATTCTTGTTGAGGGATACTGAATCATTTACTGCATGGGTTTGGCAATATCCCATACATTATCAATAAGTTGGCATTTAGTGGTCAAACTTTACGTATGGTTATCTGGCACTTTGATCAGTCATTTTCTTATTAATTTCTGAAACATTTTGTAACTTTGAGTATTTTCAAATCAACTGTTTTATTTAAAACTGATGCATTGAGCAGTGACATGCATTTTGTGAATATGAAAAGTATCAAAACCATTTTATGGGGCATCTTGGTTGTGAACCAACCTTGGATGTAACCCTAACGCCCGAATGAGATTCCAACCTGTGGCATAATTTGCTGCATGTCTCTTTCCCACATTTCTCAAGCTTCAGCTGATCTATCGAAAAAAAGGAAAAAAAAAAAAGAAAGAAAATCTACAGAGTAATTTACAATCCCAAAATATGGTATCACATACCAATACCTCAACTGTAGTTGCATTTCCTTTTGGTCTCAGATTCAAGAATAGTCAACTAAAGATTCAGAACATACTGAAATCATCCTCCATGTGTTTAACTACACCACTAATTCTTGCATTGTAAAATACAAATCAATGCTACATATAGTTAATTTAGATAAAAAAAAATATTAAAGAATGATCATCACAGACAAAACTGTAACTATGCTTCTGCTAATAGGGTGCGATTTGAACCATACATTGCAGATGTTCCCATAAGGGACTGGCACACACACCTCCCAGATCTTAACCATGCATCGTGTGGAGCAAGCTTATTGGTTGACCCAACTCCTGGCGGGTTGGAACACTGGTTACACAAAGACATATTAGATTTACTAACAAGTATAGAAGGGAACATCTCCGAACAACCCCCATACACCTTGGTGTGTGTGGAGCCTAGGTTTGTTTCAGCCCCTGCTGAAGTATTCCTCCCTCGACCTTGAATGAGTGCAGCACATTAAAGTGGTGCATATTCAATAATTTAGTCAAGAAATGGTTATAATCTTCCAGTAAATATACAGATATGATCATCTCCTTGTCTCGATCAGTTAAGAGAAGAACAGTCAATTCATGTGAGAGGATGGGTGAGTGCTTCTGTGATAAATTGGAATGAAATGCGAAGCAGCTGGATCCAGACTGACAGCTCCAAGTCAATGAGCAACCAGGTATAGAAGCGTAATATCTCCTTAGAGTCTATTTTTTTGACTGACAGACAAGTTCGCTCAGGTTACTGTTTTCACAGCTTAAGGTGATTCTTCAAGCATGCAGAACCAGGACCCTCTGAGTTAAATAAGAAGAGACGATGCTGTCAAGCTGCTTGTTGAAGAATGAACACGCAAACATGAAAAGTAGGATTGAGACATGGATGGTTCCACTTAAAGAACTGACAAAGATGCATTGACTGACAACAACAAAATCACTACTTAATTAGACGTATTTCCTTTTTTGAGCAGGCTTATACTGGTTCACTAAATCGATTAATTTTATTTCTAATGATGTGCACTGATTGCTTGAAAAGATGCTCAAATTCTGAGGGTTTTCCTGACAGACAGGAATTGTGTGAATCACACAGCCTGTCATAAGCAGCCACAAAATGACAAAATATTTAAATATGATTGATTATTGAAAAAACCCACAGACTCTTATATGTCTTCCTTTCCTGTGCCTGTCCTCAGTTTTAAAATGTGTAAAACTGCAAGTTACTTAATTTTGACCAATGTAAGAAATAGAAAAAAGGACCTTACAGGTTGAATATCTTTGAAATATTAGAAATATGCTGAACCGTGGTGTTTGTCTTCATGTCACAAGTGCTGATGTGTTCCATTTACGGCCAACCACAGCAAAGGAGCAGAGTGCAATAACCTTACAGTCAACTTGTCTATGGTAAAGAGATAAAAGATCGCTTTGAGATGATGTCATGTACTGTGCTAAGAGACGTGAAAATTATCTCATCCGAAGATTGAAAGAAAACGATTTGAACTTCAACAACATTTTTGAAAGTAAAATGGTATGTATTAATGAAATAGGTGTTATAATTCGACTTTTATTCTGTTTTTTTGTTGTGTGACGCACTTTTTGAGGTTTTTTAGTTTTGTATCTTTAAAAAATGGAACATGGGTTAGTATTAAAGATTATATAACTACATAATACAACAGCTTCAGAATTGGTTTGTTCATACAGTGAATTATAATACAGACATCTCCTCCTTTCAGATGACACCATTACCACAGCTTAAAAGGTACAACATGGGGACATGAGTGAGGACTTTTATTTTATGCAGCTAATTTTGCATTAGCTGAAGTGTGCACCAACAACCACCAAGTAGCACATGTGAGCAATCCAGACAGTGACAACATCAGGGCACTGAGTTTCTCTCTCCTCCCTCTTGAACCAGACACGCTGTGTTATTTCCTTATTGATTTACGCCGTGTCTATGGAGCCCCTCTATGGGTCCATTGCAGGTTATGTTATTAATATGTTGCTCATCAAAGATGAATTATTTTACCACCCAACACCCTATCCACTATTGATCAAAACGATAGTTCTTATAGCCTGTCCCCTCCAATCAGAGGACTGAAATCTGTGGACCACATTACGCACAAAGAATCTACACAGCGCTCCTTCTGTTTCAGTTAAATAAAGCATTTCAATGTCCTTTTTTGCTCACCAAAATGTAAAAATAGAATAAGAATCATAATACACAAGTAAGACGAAAACTAACAATTGTTGGAGCTTGTGAAATGTAGGTAGTAGGGGACATGGGTCTTATCCTCTATCTGTTTCCAGGGACAAGGAAACGGTCAAATAAAATCACGTTTAATTTCTTCACAGTCTGTGAGTTTGTGTGTGTAGCAGACAGCAGCAGGGGGGCAGTACCAGTAGGGCTACTGTGACTATATCCCTAACTAGCATTACAGTGTTGCTATGCTACAAGTGGCAATTGCTGTTAGCACATATAGGCTAGTGTAGCCCCATCATCTGACGAACAATAACCCATAATATTACAATTTGGCGTATTTGAAGCTACCAACTGCTATAGTCCTTACAACCTTAACTTATGTGACGCATTGGTTAGATTGTAAAAATTTGAAACATAAACGCTTAAATCCCTGTTCCTGTTCCCTCAAACAATGCAACAAAGACTCACATCAGAGGGGGTTTAGAAGTGGTTATATGCAGTGCTGACTGAAATGTAAGTAGTTACAAATCTTTAGTTTATCTAAATTAGATCACGGAAGAGTAGTAAAGTTAAATATCAGCCCAAGCATTCACATTTACATAGTGTTACACTACATACATCTACTTCCTGTGGAGTCAACCAGCCACACAAAGGCCACTCTGCCATTGCTGAGCATATTGTGGTCAAACAGGGTATAAATAAAATCCTGTCATCCGGACAGGACATATAAGGACAGGACATATAAGGACAGGACATATAAGGAGAGAATGTGCAAAACCATTCCCCTTATTGGGTTTGCCTCTCCATTGCACCACTTTCATTTGCATCAAAGTAGGTAAAACTGATTTATGATCACTTGTGCTTCCTAAACTAAATCAGAGCTACAGGGGGGACAGTGGAGAGGGCAAACGAGCTGAATGACTTCTTCAACAGGTTTAACCAGCCCTTGTCCCCACCACCTCCCCCTGGCACCACAACAATCTCTTCTTGGACCTCTCCAGTGCCTTTAATACCATCTAGCCCCCTATACTTCAGGACAAACTGAACAGGATGGGAGTGGACCCCTATCTGGTGGACTGGATCAAAGATTACCTCACTGACAGGCCACAGTACGTCAGGCTGAAGGACACCACATCTGACACTGTGGTCAGCAGCACTGGAGCCCACCAGGGCACAGTGATGGCTCCTCTTCTCTTCACCCTGTACACCTCAGACTTCTGTTAAAACTCGGAGCTGTGTCACATACAGAAGTACGCTGATGACACAGCCATCGTTGGATGTATCAGGGGTGACAAAAAGGAGGAGTATCGGAGTCTGGTGGGGGACTTTGCTCCCTGGTATCACACTAACTGTCTACAGCTCAACACCTCTAAGACGAAGGAGATGGTCATTGACTTTGGGAGGTCCAGACCAAGACCGCAGCCAGTCTTGCAAGAGGGAGCTGAGGTGGAGGCTGTGCAATCATACAAATACCTTGGGCTGTGGTTGGATAATAAACTTGACTGGACAACACACACCAGCCACCTGTACAGGAAGACACAAAGCAGGTTGTACTTCCTGAGGAGATTGCGGTCTTTCAACATTTGCAGCAAACTGCTGTGGATGTTTTACTAGTCTGTGGTTACCAGCTTCCTCTTCTACACTGTGGTGTGGTGGTCGGGCAGCATGTCCAAGAAGGACACCTCCAGACTGGATAAACTGATCAGGCGGGCCAGTTCTGTGGTCGGCATGAAGCTGGACTCACTGGTGATGGTGGCAGAGAGGAGGTCACTGGACAAACTGCTGGACATTATTGACAATGCCAGCCCCTGCACACCGTCATCAGCAACCAGAGGAGCCTGTTCAGTGGAAGGCTGCTCCTTCCCAAGTGCAGGACCAACAGACTCAAGAACTCGTTTGGCCCTCATGCCATCATACTCTATAACTCCTCTGACCTGTTGTTATAATGTGATGATCAAGTATTCCCTTAATTTTTTGGGGAAGTGTATATCTGAATATGTTTATAAATCCATTAGTCCTATGAATAAAGCACCCACCCTTATCTGACCTCATCCTGTCAGAGACTTTTTGGCCCTTTGAATAGTGATCCTTCATTGTTCCCATCATACAATTTCTGCACATAGGCAAGCCAAACCACCACCCAAACGCTCTGTATTCTAGTCGATTGCAGGTCTATTTCATGCTTTTGCGTTAGACTGGGCTGGATTATCCATGCAAAAAAATGTAATTCCATTAAGTATAATTTTTTCTTAAAGATTTATCTCAACACCAAAATTGTTAACCCTAAGTAAAATGCCTTCCCTCTTATCAAAACCAAATATTTGGCCTCATGATGGCACCAGAAAAAGAGTTAGGGACATTCAGTGTCATTACAATATTCCATCACAGTCTTTCAAAACGAAAAATGACAAAGGTCATGGTTTGGTTGACTCAGTGCTCATTGTTGGTAATATCTTTAATGTTAACTAAAGGTAATCAATTCAAGTTATTGATGAACCATATGAACAGTGTTCCATCTTAAGTTTATAATTACATTTCGGTCCATTTCATAAAAGGCAGTTAAACTTCACTTAGTGAACCATTTTTCCCCTACTTGGCAGATGTCTGTGGTCTTTTTTGTGCAGACCTGAGGGCCCACTAAAAAAGGGAGGGTGTAGACATTTATGTGCTGTACAAAGTCAAGAGTCTACTATTTTGGAAAGGCATGAAATTATGTTTTAAAATTGGAGAAGCAGAAAGCAGTTTCGCCCACTAAATCTAGAGGCTACAGCTCAAGCGGTAGCCATCAGACAAAATTATTCTTAATCAGTCTATTGCTGAGGAAAGTACTCAGGTGATTACTTTGTGGCAGATTCTATCATACTTACACACAAAGGCGCGCACAGTCACACACACACACACACACACACACAGTTAAACAGGTCTGATCTGCAGCAGCATTTATTCTATCAAAGATCACTCTGTCCCTGGCTGCTGCCACTTGTACTGTAAAATTCTAGTTTAAAAATTGGACACCTTGTGAAAAATCAGTGTATTTCAGTTGCAATGTTCAGTCCTCTATCTAACACAACAGTAATGCTTCTATGTTAACCAATGCGGCCATAATTTTTTATTCCGAGTTAATCAGTGTAGTATGCGCTAATGCGCATACTACACTGATTCCTTACCGCTCTTTGAAAAAACACAGAAGAAGAAAAGTTTGAACGTTGCAGAGAGACGCTTGGCGGCCGGAAGCAACAGGAGTCAGAAAGCTTGACCTACGCGGCAGCAGTCAGGACTTACTGTAAGTTTTGAATGTTAATATTTATTCACTTTTACTTTTACGCCATGGATTGTAATAAAGTATTTTTACAGCACAGGCAAAACTCCGCTAGCCACCATGGTGCTAACTAGCCAACCAATTACAATGAATGTAATGGTTAGCTGCTAGAACTAGCGAGCTAACATTAGCTAACCTAGGTTACAACTTGATTTCTCAGAGGAGCCAAGCTCACAAACAGTATATTTTGATATGTGATGAATGTATTTCCCATCATTGCATCTCTCTGTTCCAGTTTCAAGAAGTCAAGACAGAGTTAAGGAAGATAACTGGAGATATGATAAAGATAGTACCAGTGTTATGCCTCAATGTGGACACTAGGTGTTCTCTTTGCCTGTTTCTCTCTTTTCCCCCTTCCCCGCTCGTTTGGTTTCACCCACTTTTCTGATTGCCAGTCTCCTCCCTGATCTGGTTCACCTGGTGGTAGTGGGTGGTGTATTTATAGGTCCTGTGTTTCTTGTGTTAGTTGCCAGTTCGTCTTCTTGTCTCCGTGCAGAAACGTCCCAGCTCTGTTATCCTTCGTTCCCTAAGTGTCTCCTGGTGTTTGACTTCGCCTGTGTCCGTACGACTTCGCCTTTGCCTTCTCCCTGTCGGATTTATCTGCCTTCGCTGATTGACCTCCTGTGTACCGAACTCCCTGCCTGCCTGATCCCCGTCTGGTTCGTCTGCCTTCGCTGAATGATCACCCGTGTACCGACTTCCTTGCCTGCCTGCTCCCTGTCTGGTGTGTTTGCCTCGCTGACTGATCTCTTGTGTAACGAACCGAACTTTCCCTAGTAAAGAACTTTGCCCTGCTCATCCCGAGTCTTGTCGTGCTATTGAGTCCGAACTATTGTTGTGGTTACCTGGTCGCGACAGTACGAACTGGCCATAACATGGACTCAGCCGAAGCTGACTGGGTGCGCGCTGCGCTCCGGGCGCAGGGCAGTCGGATTCATGGCTACGAGGGGCGACTCACCTCGATCGCCCAGCAGATCCAGGAGATGGCCACCCAACAACAGCAGTTTCAAGCTCTTGCCAGCGAACAACTCAACGCCCTAGGTGAGGCACATCAGCAGCTGTCCGGACGTGTTGGAGAACTATACACCGCCATGTCGGCTCCAGCAGGATCTCCTGCTCCCGCCCTCACTTCTCCAGCTGAACCGACGGTCCCGGCTCCTGCTCCTGCTCCAGCTCCAGCTCAGAAACTTCATCTCTCCAGCCCGACGCGGTTTTCTGGGGAATCAGACAACTGCTGCTCTTTCCTAGTCCAGTGCGGATTACACTTTGAGATGCAGGCTGCCGCTTTTCCTACGGATCGTGTCAAAGTAGCATACATGATCTCTCATCTATCCGGCCAAGCCGAAGCATGGGCCACAGCGGAGTGGGCGAGAAACTCACTGGTATGTAACTCAGTGGACAGTTTTCAAGATGCTCTCTCTAAAATTTTTGACCAAACCAACCCGGGTCGGGAGGCGGCCAGAGCGCTGATGGGGCTTCGTCAGGGTAAACGCAGGGTGGCAGACTACGCCGTTGAATTCCGCACCCTGGCGGTAGACAGCAGCTGGAACTCGTCATCTCTGTGTGATGCGTTTCTCCATGGGTTGGCTGAAAACCTGAAGGACCAGATGGCGCCACTAGAACTTCCTGGGGATCTGGACTCCATCATCTCTCTAGCCATGAAGATTGATAAAAGACTCTTCGAGAGGGAGAGGGACAAACTAAAGACTGTTTCCTCTGACCAAACCCCTGGAGGCCAGCTCCCTTGATGGACGCCTGTTATGTAAGGTAACCCACCACACTCAACCCATTCAGCTGATAATGGCTAAAGGGCACTGCGAGTTTCTGAGCTTTCTCTTATACAGCTCTCCCTCTCATCCCCTGCTGCTGGGTCTTCCTTGGCTCTCTAAACATAACCCTCACATTAACTGGTCTTCGGGGGAAATTTTGGGGTGGGGTAAGGACTGTTATCCTGTCTGCTTTCCTTCTGAGCCTGCCCCGCCACCTCCACCCTTGTCTCATCTGGTCTCCCCGGTCGCTGATTTCCTGGATATCTCGAATGTTCCTGCCTGTTACCTAGATTTAAAGGAGGTGTTTAACAAGACCCGAGCTACCTCTCTGCCTTCTCATCGATCATATGACTGCTGCATCAACCTGCTCCCCGGTTCATCTCCGCCTCGAGGCCGACTCTACTCGTTGTCTGCACCGGAGAGGGAGGCTATGCAGACCTATATCCAATCCTCTCTGGAGGCTGGGATCATCAGGCAGTCTTCCTCCCCTGCTGGAGCACAGTTTTGCTTAGTGGATAAGAGGGATAAGACTCTCCGCCCATGCATTGACTACAGAGGTCTGAACAGTATCACCATTCGGAACAGGTATCCTCTCCCCCTCATTTCCTCTGCTTTTGAACTGCTACAAGATGCTAAGTGTTTTACTAAGTTAGATCTCCGCAATGCTTATCATCTTGTCAGAATAAGGGAGGGGGATGAGTGGAAAACCGCCTTTAACACTCCTAGTGGACACTATGAGTATTTAGTGATGCCGTTTGGATTAACTAATGCTCCTGCTGTTTTCCAGGCATTGGTCAATGACGTCCTCCGTGACATGCTGGACAAGTTTATGTTTGTGTACTTGGATGACATTCTGATCTTCTCTGCAGACGAACAGACGCGCATAAGACATGTGCGCCAGGTCCTGCAGCGTCTTCTTGATCATCAGCTTTTTGTTAAAGCTGAGAAATGTGAATTTCATGTTTCCACAGTGTCTTTTTTGGGTTTTGTTGTGTCAGGTAACAGCATCCAGATGGATCCGGCTAAGGTCAGGGCGGTGGAGGAGTGGCCCACTCCCACCACTTGTAAGCAGGTGCAACGCTTCCTGGGGTTTGCCAATTTTTATAGACGTTTTATTCGTAACTTCAGTACGATTGCTGCTCCCCTGCATGCTCTAACCTCTCCTCAGGTCCAGTTCCAGTGGAACCCCCAAGCAGATCTAGCGTTCCAAAAGCTCCGAAAGCGCTTCACCTAGGCACATATCCTCTCTCTACCAGACATCAACAGACAACAAGTTACATCCCTGTGCCTTCCTGTCCAGGAGGCTCTCTTCCGCGGAGAGAAACTATGATGTGGGAAATCGGGAGCTCCTCGCTGTCAAGGTGGCTCTTGAAGAATGGCGTCACTGGCTGGAGGGAGCTAAACACCCATTCCTCGTCTGGACAGATCACAAGAACTTGGAATACATCCGATCTGCCAAACGCCTCAACACCAGACAAGCCAGGTGGGCGCTATTCTTTAACTGTTTTGACTTTTCTCTTTCCTACCGACCCGGCTCTAAGAATGTCAAGCCAGACTCCCTGTCCCGCCTGTTCGAGCCGGACTCCAGTCTGAAATCCCCCGGTGAAATCCTGCCTTCATCCTGCACGATCGGGGCGGTCACATGGGCTATCGAGGAGAAGGTCAGGCAAGCTAATATTGACTTTGTTACGCCTGACAGTTGCCCCGAGAATCGGTTGTTTGTGCCTGTCCCTCTGCGCTCACAGGTAATCCACTGGGCCCACACCTCCCTCCTGTCCTGTCACCCTGGAACCAAACGGACCTGCTTTGTCATTAAACAAAGATTCTGGTGGCCTGCTATGGATAAGGAGGTCAGTGAATACGTGGCTACCTGCCCGGTGTGCGCCAGAAACAAAGTGTCCCGACACCCTCCTGCTGGTCTCCTATGCCCCCTTCCAGTGCCTCATCGCCCCTGGTCTGACATCTCCCTGGACTTCGTTACAGGTTTGCCTCCATCAGAAGGTAACACAACTGTCCTCACTGTGGTGGACAGGTTTTCTAAAATGGTTCACTTTATCCCTCTGCCCAAGCTGCCTTCAGCCAAAGAAACGGCTGAAGTAATGCTTAGACTCTCACTTCGGGATACCATCCCCAATCTAATGGCCAGACCGAACGTTTAAACCAGGAGCTGGAGACGGGTCTACGCTGCCTGGTGTCTCAAAATCCTACTAGGTGGAGCAGACACCTTATCTGGGTGGAGTATGCACACAACACCCTGCCCTGTTCTTCTTCTGGTCTCCCTCCCTTCCAGTGTGCCTATGGTTACCAACCACCGCTGTTCCCAGCTTTGGAGGAGGAGGTCAGCGTGCCCTCAGCCCAGGCCCTCATTCGACGCTGCCGCAGGATCTGGTCGGCAGCCCGTCTAATTCTGCTCCGTAGCTCGAATAGGTCTAAGAAGGCAGCGGATCGCAGGAGAAGTGCAGCTCCCCAGTACAGGACCGGGCAAAAGGTGTGGCTGTCGGCTAAGGATCTTCCTCTGAGGGTCGAATCTCGTAAGTTGGCCCCTCGCTTTGTTGGCCCTTTTCCTGTCTCCAAGGTGGTGAATCCGACAGCCGTTAGACTCAAGCTCCCGAGGTCCCTGAGGGTTCACCCGACGTTCCATGTGTCGCGGATCAAGCCGGTAAAGGAGAGTGTGCTGGTCCTAGCCTCCAGACCCCCACCACCCCCCCCCAGTTCATTGACGGCGGGCCGGTGTTTACCGTGAAAAGTGTCTTGTGTTAGTTGCCAGTTCGTCTTCTTGTCTCCGTGCAGAAACGTCCCAGCTCTGTTATCCTTCGTTCCCTAAGTGTCTCCTGGTGTTCGACTTCGCCCGTGTCCGTACGACTTCGCCTTTGCCTTCTCCCTGTCGGATTTATCTGCCTTCGCTGATTGACCTCCTGTGTACCGACCTCCCTGCCTGCCTGATCCCCGTCTGGTTCGTCTGCCTTCGCTGAATGATCACCCGTGTACCGACTCACTTGCCTGCCTGCTCCCTGTCTGGTGTGTTTGCCTTGCTGACTGATCTCTTGTGTAATGAACCGAACTTTCCCTAGTAAAGAACTTTGCCCTGCCCATCCCGAGTCTTGTCGTGCTATTGAGTCCGAACTATTGTTGTGGTTACCTGGTCGTGACAACCAGGTAACATTAATCCAATGAATGAATTCTTCTATCAACTGCCACTCCCGCCTCTGTAAATACCAATAAAATGTTTTTCTAAGACAATGTTTTACTTTGGTAAGTTAACCCTAAATCATATGACCTCCCACATACATATACCATTGTTTATTCTACTTGCCAGTTTGATCAAGGAAAACTTTTTGCCGTATTCAATTCAATAAGTCATGAATGTGTTCTGTTCATGAATAACGTTACCATCTTCCTAATTGATATTTAACGTTTTGCATTTGCCTTTTAGATGGTGGTCTTAATTTTGTAATTATTTTCTTTGCCTTTTAGGTTGCTGGTTCCAAAATGATCTGGACGTGTAAGTTGTGCTCAGCTTCTTTCACCTCCAGAATACAGTTATTTAGACACCAAAGGCTGCAGCACAGCCACTATTCCAGAATCAGCCCTATATGTCTCTATACTGATTGCATTTGTACATTTCCCCTTCATTAGAAAGATGATGGAGACCACATTTTCCCACGCCGACAGACCATAGTGATGTCCTGCCCAGCAGTGAACGAGCTCATGGACCTCTGGCCTGCTCTCAAAATAGAATCTTAGGTAATATGGATCAGCTCTCTCTTTTAAAGTGAAAATTGTGATTCTTACTCATCTGGCCGCTTCATCAATGTGTGCTAGATTCTTCAAATTGAACTGTTTTTTTAAGTGTTGTTGCTGTATTCTCCTGCTGTTATTTCAATGTAGTTGTATGCAGAGTTCCAGCGGATTATGAATCAGAACCTGCCCAACACATTCTATGCTGAGCATGACCACCATCTTCCTCGACTGATGACCTTATTCAGACAGAAGGCATCAAAAACTGGGAAGACAGCAGATTCTCTGGCTGCAAATTTAAAAATCCACAATGAACAGGTAAACAGATTATTACACATTTCATAGGTTGAACCATCACAACACTGAACAGGTTCAATGATTCAAATGAGCTTTTTGAATTTTGCAATTAGTCCACTTTGTGTTTGCCATTTGTCTGATTGCATTAAATATGTGAACAGGGTATTTGTGGACATATGTTCTGATTGGACTGTTTAAAATCAGCTTTGTTCAGTAAATTCTTCAGTGTATACAATTCTGTTTTTATGTGAATAGGATATCCATGACATCCACACCAAGCGCTCTACTGTCCTCCACGCCCTTCCTGTGTATCTGTTCGAGGATGTTCCTGGATTTTTCAGAACCTGCACAGTGAGTCTCCTTAAGTTACTGACTACTGTCTATTATGTAAACAGTTCATCAAAATAACATGTTTTAGGACTTACCTTTGTTTAGTCTACTCATACAGTTTTCTTATGGTCTGTTTTCTTTCTCTTCCCTACAAAGGAACTGTATTGGCGTTATGTTCAGCGTTATGTTTTACTGAAGATGTTCAGTAAAACATTTTCCTGTAAATGTCTTTTAGTTTGGTTTCAGTCGCTCACACTACTTAGATTCTCTGGTAATTTGTGAGGATTTGAATCATGGATCTTATGTTTTCCACCTCTTACAATGAGACCCAGGTCTCCCTTGTTAAAGAGGTATTGGATTTCAATGGGACTTGGTTAAAGAAAGATAAATGAAATGTCATCTGTTCTGTTCCATGTGTTAGTTTGTGATTAGTATCTCTTTTTCATTCATTCAGGACGAGTCTGATGAGCCAGAGCTTGATGGTGTTGCAGTGGGCCTCCTTACTGTCATCACTGACCATGACACAATCCAGTTCACTACCACCCTGTGAGTCGTCATTGAAATGAATTAGCCAGGAAGCAAAAGGCACTTTTATAGCTGATAACAAAAGCTAATTTCATTAGTGTATTATTTATTATTGTTTTTGATTACTGATTATTTTACTGACTATCAGATTAGTTGTTTGGTCAATATCAGAAATTTGTGAAAAATATCTATTTCCTAGGGCCTCAAGTGACCAAGAACACATTTGGAAGGCTAGAATCAGAAAATTTTGAGTTTTTCTTCTTAAAAATTTTGCAAATAATCAGTTAATCTACTTCTTGCATCTCTACAATCTATTTTTTGTTCCAATTATTTTAATTTATAAATGTTTATTTATTTTTCTGTTTAATTTTAACACTGAAGTGTGCTACAAGGGAGTGGGCAAGAAAATACTGTTCAGTAGCAGATGTTCATGACTTTTAGATATATTAAGTTTGTTAAATTCAATGTAATTGAGGCAATCCATTGCCTCAAAAATTTTAAACAAAACTCAACATATGTGACTAATGTGTACTTAAAACAATGACAACACAAACTAATAAATATTGAGTTTGGTTAAAATGGTGTGGTTGTGTACTTAGTGTAAATGTATCCATTTTAAGGTGTTAATTGTTACTGGAGCTTCTGTTGAACACATCATTACTTTAGTAAAAACAGTGTAACAAAAATATATAGTGTGTCAAACTATGTTGAAAAGCAGGAATTTTTAGTGACGTTGAAATTTCAACGTTGATTGGATTTGCAAAATCTAAACTAAAATCAATATCGATTCAATGTTGGCAAATTCACCTATGTTGAGAAACGTGACATAGGAATGACGTTACTATTTCAACGTTGATTAGATTTGCAAAATCTAAACAAAATTCAACGGTTATCCAGCACTAGCACCTGACGTTGATTCAACAGTGACTCAACGTTAAAATGCCAGCTGGGACCTGGATTAATCAGTTTGTCCAATAATGTAAGACAGGAAGTAAAGGAGCCTGTTTAAGTTAAGGAAGTAGTGGAGCTCGGCATAACCCCACACTATTCAATTTAACTCAATTGCTGGGTTGAATAAGGACGAACACCTTTTTTGGGTTATTTTAACCCAACAGGTTGGGTTATTTTTTTCGACCCAACTTTTGGGTTGAATATTTAACCCAAAAGTTGGGTTATGCTATCTACAATGTTGGGTTATTTCTAACCCAACTGTTGGGTTGCGCAATTTATCGCTTTTTTGACCCAATAGTTGGGTTAAAATAACCCAACATTGTAGTTAGCATAACCCAACTTTTGGGTTAAATATTCAACCCAAAAGTTGGGTGGAAAAAAATAACCCAACCTGTTGGGTTAAAATAACCCAAAAAAGGGGTTTGTCCTTATTCAACCCAGCAATTGGGTTAAATTGAATAGTGTGGGGTTATGCCGAGCTCCACTACTTCCTTAACTTAAACATTGGGTTATTTTTTAGCCCAACTGTTTTTAGTGTGCACTCTACTCCACTGTTGACACTGTAACTGTGAGTATAAACATGTTGGCAGAAAGACTATCATTATTTTACTCGGTTATGTAGTGCAGGGTGATCTTTCCAACATTGCACAGCAGCACTGTGGCCGAACTGATCAAAGGTAGACACTGATGGAGGACTGCTGCTGATGCTATGCTGCACAGCCAGTGAAGTACAGTAGCACAAAGATAATATAGACTTTTACATTCAATCTTTGCTGTGCTAAGTTGAGGCTAATGCAAGGGGTGACTGTGCTTTGGAACCCACTGTAATTTCAGTGCGTCTGTATGCAGGAAGGTGAGTTAGACTTCTCGAATGAAAGAGTTATTTTCTTGCCAAAAGCTCACATCTTACAGACTAATCTTCTGCTTATATTTCTTTTGAATTGACTGGATGATGACAATGAGCTAGGTTGCACTTTTAATTTGAATCAAATTAATTTGTTTTATTTTGAAAGCATTATCTGTAGAATTTTGTATTATTTTGCTTTATTCTGGATTTTTCAGGGCATCAATCTTTGGGAAGTGGTGTGTAACAGCCAGCCAATAAGAGCACAAGTTCAGGACTAGGGCAGCGTGATACTGGATAAAACTGATATTGCAATATTTTTCTTTACCGCAATACATGTTGTAGTATGAAAAATATAGGACTTATACAAATATTCTACATTAGAAATAGGTCTTAAGATGTCTAAAAAGGTCTTATCAGCACTGCAAAAATAAATAAATAATAATAATAATAAAAAATACAGTACAACAATTATATATTGTTGTGTGAGAATGTGCATCTGAATGCCTCGTCCAAGGGTTCAGTTCACTTGGTAAATAGTGACAGATGCATTTAATTTTCCCCTCAACCCCCAAACTGTTCAGTACCAATTAAATTCACAACCACAACAACTCCATATTTCACTGCAGATCTGCACAATACGGCTTCAGGAAACCTAGATTGGAGAAAACACGAAGCTAGACGAGTCCCAACTGTTAATAAGGGAAGCATTTGTTATTCTTTTCCACTTCAAGCAAAGCACATCCACCAGAAGACACGGGAGAAAAGGCTTATGTTTTTGGCTACAGTTCGGCCTGTTGAGTGGTTTAAAACATTAGTACCGTGAACTTTCAATGGTCCATTTTAAAAACAGCAACCAACAAATCCTGCATAGTGTACCTTTAAAGGGCTAAACTTCATGATGATTCAGCACCTGCACTGTTCTCGCCTCACCTTTACTGTGAAACCAACTGGTTAACTTTGACACATCTGAACAGCAATACATACATTATTCCAATCATATCCTGAAGCGATAAGACTAGCAAAGCACAGCTGCTGCGACGTGTATCCCTGTGTTTCAAAAAATGCCTGTCATTGATCTCTTGGCTGGTTAAAAAACAAAGAAAGAGTTTAAAAACAAAAATAAACAGCAATGGGTTGAATTGCATTTCATTGATGAGCTGCCTTAACACTGCAATCCAGAGACTCATCAGGTCCCAGGCTGCTCTATGTGAATGGTTTGATTTAGTGCAGGGGGCCATTGGTAAGCATTCAAGCTGTGAGGTTCTCTACATTCAGTGATTGGCCTCCATTCCCCGAGCTGAAGCAGCTGCTATTGCTGCTGCTGACATCGTCAGAAGTTGTGATAATCTCCCGGTTATTGAGTCGGCTGTTTTTAGGTGTGTGGTAATTCACTGAACCTCAGAGATCAAGGATTACAAGCCACTTTGGGCCACTGGCCAAACTAAAGAGGCAGGCAGGGTGGAAGAGAAAACGAGGCCAGGTAACGGACATGGCACACAATTTCCTACAAGACAGAGAAGGAAATGTGAAGACATGTGTCATTGATACTTTGATTAGTCCATGTTCAGTGGCAGTGCTCATATAGAACATTTCACTCAGGAAATAAGTATAAAAATCACTGATTTTATTATTGTTACATAACTGTTCTATAAAAATGAAATAAAGGACTGTTCTGAAACTAGAAATGCAACTTTTTGAATTATATGTACAGTTAAGGAAGGTTATTGGAATAGTTAGAGATTTGGGGAAATACTTGGTTTCTCTCCAAGATTTAGACGAGACTCTCGTGTCTGAACAATAATAATGAATCTACAGCCAGCAGCCAGTTAGCTGACTGATGAGGAAAGAGGATGGAACCTCTCTCTGTTCAAAGGTTAAACAAATCCACCTACCAGCACCTCAAAGTCTCACTGATGATCATGTTATATATATATATATATATATATATATATATATATATATATATATATATATATATATATATATATTTGGGACTTTCACTATGAATGAAAGTCAGCCATGAAAAGAAAAAAAGGAATGAAGAAGTCACTAGAAAAAGCTATTTAATAAAAAAATTATAATAATTCTTCATAAAAATATGAATGTGTGATTATCATTAATGTTATATACCTTTATGGGGCTAAGTAAGCCATCAACTCTGCAAATGAATCCTTAGTTGTTCTGAATTGTTGTTCAGAGAACATGAGTACACATACAGAAATTCTGCTCCCACCTAAGCCCAACGTTGCAATATTACAACATTTCTCTAAAAACGTACATAAACATTTTTTTTTAAAAAACTCTTTCATTTCTGCATCAGAGGCCTCCTACAACAATATCTGAAGGGTCAAAACATTTTTTTTTTAGGTTTTTCTGTATTTGGGTCTTACAGGGTTAAAGGCAGATATACAGTATGTAAAGTTATGAATAACATTACATGGGATTATCACCTGACAGATGTGAAAAAATGTCTCAAATGATGGCTGGGTTATGTCTGGTTTTGTCTGCGTAGGGAGGAGGCGTAACTCTGTGAGTAACTAGCATGGAACATTGATACTCTTCAAAAAAAAAAAGTACATTATGCGTACCAGATACTGGTTTAGATCGAGAACTTGCTCAACCCTAGAATTATTGTTGAATCTTTTTTTCATCAAATTGATCAAATCCTCTCTGTCATCTAAAACATAAAGATGCAATGTTAAAAGGACAAAACATATCTACAAATATCACACAGGCTTTTAGAAACTGTGAAGGCATTATTTTTCATCATTTCAAGCATTTCATTGACAAAATGATCAATTAATTAATCAAGAAAATAAACTGCAGATTAATTAATAATGAAGATAACAGTTTTCACAGGTTTTGTCTCAAGATTTACGTTCAATTAATTTAGATTTTGTCTAGGCCTCTATCTTCTATCTGTTTCACACTCACATTGCCCGAAGAACTCCTGAACAGTTAACCAGTAGCAGTGCATGTTCTGATTATACTGTAAGAGCTTTTCAACAGCAACCTACAAAGAAAGCACATGCAATAAGATGTATTTTCTTATTGATTCTTTTGATGGTTTTCCTGTTGACACGTATCATTTCAGGGTTTTGGAATTATACTCAGTTTACTGTTGTAAATAAGCTCTCGGGAAGCTGGAGGTTGACAGCTGACAAAGTCACATCTGGTCAACATCTAGTAACATAAACAATTCACCAAAGTGCCTGACACTGGAGAAATGACTAGGTTTGATCTATAACATTCACCTGCAGCCACTTCACCACTAACTTCACTGTGTTTCATGAATTTTTCAAACCCACACACACCCCTTTGTGCCCCATTTATAAGTGTCCAGGTTAATTTGCCCTCTCTCCTTTACACATTGGTCCTGAGCAGATCATTTTTTGTGGCACAAGATGCAGTGAACCTTTGACTTCAATTTCCTGGTGCTGGCAGACGTAAATTAGAGGAATGTTTCAACGGACAGTACAGCTCCCTGGCCTCCACTGTGAAGGCTTGGATAGAAGCTGAGGCAGGCTGGTGTAGTTACTGAGGGATGACTTTGATCCCTTACCATTTAGTGTGGTCTGATTTAGTGCTTAGGGTTTGGGACCTTATCATTTGAAAAACGCAAGTGTTTTACTAGAAAAAGTGTGGAGCAACAGAAAGCTTAAAACAAGCAGAGGTCATAGTTTGTTAAATGGTTAGGAGGGCTCAGTCAACTGTTGAGAATGCTGACTTTTTACTAGGGACATGTGGCTTTAGCCTCATTAGCATGATGTCATGATGTAAAGAATGTGGCCTTCAATTGCAGGCCCATTTAAGTAGATTTATATATTATTGAAACTTCACCTTAACATCAAAACACTAGCTTGATATAGATATGTCATCCAGCTCCTGGAGCTGACAATAACTAGATCAGCGAGAGATGGACATTTCCAACAAGATGACCTTTTACTTCTATATAATCTGGTTTTGTCAATGAGATTAAACTGGATTTGTACAACCTGTCTGATGGTGTTGCGTTGTCGCCCTTTGAGACTTGCCTCTCCTCCTGTAGGACTCTTCCTGGAGGACTCATCCTGTGTCTCAGCTTGTACTGTAGGTGTGACAGGATGTTGCTTTCCCACCCCTGTGGATCGGTCATAGCTTCATTATCCATCATGTTATTGTTCACAACCACCCCCTTCTGTTTGTGGTATTAAATGATAAGCAATCAATAAGGCCCTGCTGTTAGCAGAAAGCTGATCGGTAGTACTCTACCCTGGGCATCTGGGGGATTGTCTTAAGCAAGGATGTGGTGTCTCGTCATCCAGTTTGTGCCTACAAGTCCTCTTTAAAAGCCTTTTTATTGTATTTTTATTTATTGTGTTGGCTTTATGATGGCTACCAAAAGTTAATTCAACTGGTTGGACTCAAACAGATACATCCTCCCAAAAGTCCAATAAAGCTTATTCCTAATGGTAATGTTAATGGGACACATATACATTATTTTCTTTAAATGCCCATACAAATTCAAAGATGCCTGTCAGTGACACTGACCCGTACACAACAAAAGCAATAGTATATTTATTAACATGTTGTTATGGGAACAGATAAGTTGAGAAATTAAATTACATGAAAAATGCAGAACGTTGTATTCCAGTTTCATATAAGGATTACATTTCCCATGAGGCTGCCTGCTTCATGCAAGTGAATCACTGTTATTGAATAGGTATCTCTCCCAACCATGTGAAGGGATGTTATACCCTACATGATTTCAATTCACACACAACTCAAAGTGGGGGGTTCTCATCAAGAAACAACCATATTGATCATCTGTGAAAGTATCTTATTACAACCATTATTTCCAATTCTTGTTTGGCAGCAACCTCTATTGGATGTAGTAATTGTTATAGCAGCAAAAGAGGAAGTCGCTTAAAGCAGTATTAAAAGTGACAACCCTGCCTACCGAGGAGGTCAGGAATGGATGGTTGGTTCAAACAAGCACAGGACTTTTACCCAGAGGACTGCTGTTTGTGTCAAGTGAGAAAGCAAAAGTCAATGGTAAGTGATCTTAACCTACTCAGGCTGTCAAGTATCGTCACATAAGTCACGTAACTACAGTTATCTTGAAGTTCTTGCAGTGCAAGATCTGATGAAAGACAGCGGTTGAGGAAACTGGCCAATCCTTTCCTTTGCGGGGATTGTGGAGTTACCTGGTAAGCTTTGCGCTGCAGCTGCTGGCGCTAACTAAGCTGGAATACTAGCAGGAGTCGCTGGTGTGAGGAGAAAGTCTTTGGGCCTCTTTGAACTGCAGCTGGCAACTCTTAGCAGCTGTGGGGCCTAGAAGAATCCAGGAGAAGAGAACTTGGGGGCAGGCAGTCCTGTAGGGAAAGAGGTGGAGAAGAGAGAGAACATAGGAAGGGGGCTGGTCTGTTGGGGGTCTGTCACCCTGACCAGTAGTATCCAAAGCTGGATCCCTAGGCAGTCTTTATACCTAGGTGTGATGTGAAGACTGGGGAATTCTGGGGAACTGAGTTCAGTTCAGAGTCCATTTTGAAATCCACAATGGACGACTTCATCTGTGGGTCCCACCAACAATAATTGTGAAATCAGAATGTTACACAAGCACAATAAAAACACACTTAACTTTGTTCTTCACTCCCTCAGGGGTGGTCAGCATAACAGAATGCAGAACAATCTGTGTGCACCGAGGCTGCACTAATGTATCAAACACAGGGGTAATTCAGTGCAATTAGCAACAACTCATTTAGGTAAGTAATGTCACCACAAGCCTTGATGAACGGCAATCTAGTCAGAGACATGAGTCGAGTTTTCTTTGTCTAGTGGGAGGAGGCAATTGATTTTCAGAGAGAAAAGGATTGCAAAGCGGTATGACATTTTAGGCACAGGGAATATTTAGAATCACCTCATTATTTGAAAACTTTGTCCGGTGTGTGTTTGTGTGTCTGCGTGTGTGCAAATGTATTTTGGACTGTCAACGGTAGTGCAGACATCTGCTACAGCCTGCTCTTTGAAAGCGTTGATGGCTCTGTTTGAGAATAACAGTGTTTTGATGGTTCCTTTTGTTAGTAATGAAACAAAAACTAATTAATTTTTTTAATACTTAAAAAGAAAAATAAAACAGTACAAAAATACAAAGTACACGTATGAGGAATCAAATCTCTGTTTTTTCTATTATTGTCAGCACCTTTGAAAAACTTGTGTCATCACTGACCTTGTGCTGTCTGCTGTTTGTCATTCCTGGTTACAAGCGAGATAGGTTGTTAGACTATATGTAGGTTATGGATAAGGTACAACTAAAGAGAAAAGGATGTCCATTCGTCTTGAGTAACTGCACTGTGGGTAATGTAAGCCCCAGACTTGTAAAAGTAGATTACTGCTAGAGCTTTGAACTCACAGCACTGTTGGACTCATTATGGACAGTTAAGAAACAAATTACCAATATTTATAAGGAAGAATCGGAGATATCGCTTTTCTTATTTCCTTTTATTTCAATTTCCAAACCCTGGCTAAGATGCACCATTACCCACGATGCAACTTAGCCATTGAGTGACATCACTGAGGGCACTTTATTAGATTACATGCAGCTTCCTCTGGAGCAATATAAGGCTTTATACTTCTTTTCTCCATGTGTTTAACATGCATGTTTATTTGTTCAGCATTCTCATCTAGAATTTACAAACTAGCACTAACTACAAAGCATGGGAATGTCAGCTACTCCCCAGGTGTTTTGTCAAAAGCCAACGTATCTGAATTTGTTTTATTTGACAGGAGGTTGGCATTAGAGGAAAACGTATGTTATTTATGAGGCAACGGATGTTGCAGATGTAATGCATGCATACTACTTGCAGCATGCTAAATGGCATAGCCTGGTAAATTGAAGCAACATTATGACATTTTTCACCTTAAAATAATAGCTTCAAAAGTCATTTTGATGTTACAGAATCTTGTAAGTGGCCACAGCCACTCTGCCCCCTATCGCTTTTTTATTACTTCAAGATACACGTTTTCAACACATAACATTGTGATTAGTTCAAATTAAATCAAATCAATTTTATTTATATAGCCCAAAATCACAATCACATTGCCTCAGTGGGCTTTACAATTTGTACAGTGAACAACATCCTCTGTCCTTAGACCCTCGATTCGAGTGAGGAAAAACTTCACATGTTGATGGAAAAAAAATTTGTTTTGTTTGTAGTGAGCACCTACATTATATCCGACAGACTGTTACAGACCTGGGATTTGTATTGATGACAGAGGTTTTGGACTGTAGGGGTGCTGAGTCACACAAAATTTCTAAATAATGTTGCTTACCTGTTTGTTGACATCCGTGTCTTCCGGTAGCTAGACCAAACTAGCGTATCCACCGAGTGTGCACTTAAAAGGCTTAACAGGCTATTGTAAGGCTCATGGCTCATGACAGGTTGTAACATGGACATGTACATTATGAACATACACACGAAAATGCTGGAATACGTTTCCGTCTCCGCCAGTGAGGGAGTAAGTGCACGCTCGACGGATTGACTAGTTTGGTCTAGCTACCGGAACACACGGATGTCAACAAACAGGTAAGTAGCTCCTTGCACAAACACACTGTTTTAACTACTTTTTTATTCATTTTGAGTCATACACGCTACAGTGCTGTGTGCTAAGGTGTCTGCTGATGTTGCATAACTTCTGGTGTGAGATGTGGAGCATGTTAAGATGCTTAAAACACAGTGTGAAGTTCTGACCCCATGCAGTTAGCGTTCAATGCTACATCTCCGTTCACGGAGCTCTGTAATGGCTGGACCAAATTTGTTCGCGTCTTCGGTACTCGCAAGTCAAGGGTAGCTTGAGCAATGAAGCTGCATGTTTAAATCGACCGAAGTTCTCCTTTAAAGCAGTATTAAAAGTGACAACCCTGCCTACCGAGGAGGTCAGGAATGGATGGTTGGTTCAAACAAGCACAGGACTTTTACCCAGAAGACTGCTGTTTGTGTCAAGTGAGAAAGCAAAAGTCAATGGTAAGTGATTTTAACCTACTCAGGCTGTTAAGTATCGTCACATAAGTCACGTAACTGAAGTTATCTTGAAGTTCTTGCAGTGCAAGATATGATGAAAGACAGCGGTTGAGGAAACTGGCCACTCCTTTCCTTTGCAGGGATTGTGGAGTTACCTGGTAAGCTTTGCGCTGCAGCTGCTGGCGCTAACTAAGCTGGAATGCTAGCAGGAGTCGCTGGTGTGAGGAGAAGGTCTTTGGGCCTGTTTGAACTGCAGCTGGCAACTCTTAGCAGCTGTGGGGCCTAGAAGAATCCAGGAGAAGAGAACTTGGGGGCAGGCAGTCCTGTAGGGAAAGAGGTGGAGAAGAGAGTAGGGGTGCCGAGTCACACAAAATTTCTAAATAATGTTGCTTTAAGTTCATTGCTTGTCGCCATCTGAATGGCAAACAGAAATAAGAGACAGCAGCTTGAGGATCTTCCCATGCAATTTAGATCTGCAGTATGGGAACATCACAATTTACCAGTAAATTCCAGCAATAAAAGGACGATTTGTGTCTCACTGTGTGCCTTCATTGTTCGAGCGAATTTGGATATGTCTACAGAAACAGTTCAAGCAGTCCAACTCACAGCACAACCACAAAGACTACCATTGACAGTTTTGTGGATATCAAGAAGATGGCCTTGCAAGGACACACAATAATAGGTTACAGGCAGTACTGGATAACTTTTGGATATGAATTGAAGTTAACTACTTTGTTTTCCAAAAGGATGATATGACATGAAAGTAGCAAAAGCTTAACAGCTTATTCTAACAAGATTTCTTTGGAGGAGAGAGGCCATGGTCTTGAAGCCGGTCCAGGTTGCTGATGATGATACAGTAACAATATCATGCTGTTTACATGAACAGCCAATGCTTGAATATGCATGAATTGATCCAAGACAAACTGCATTACTCAGTAGGAGGAATAAGCCTACAGCAATATTGTCAATACAGCATTGAAAGTTCCGCATTCTTGGATCAGTGAGTATCCATCTACCACTTCCCTCTTCTTTACACTGCACTGTGGTGTTTGCTTTGTAAACATGACATCCGGTTTACTGCATCTGTTGACCAGCACAGGCTGTTTGAAAAAGCCTGAAGAAATCTGAAAAAGGTGTTCACATGCACCATTAACTGGAAAGATTTGACTGTAATATGGGCCCGACTTAATCCAATTAATACCATCGCCTGATTAAGATCTTCTCTGGAGTGTATAGAGAAATGTGCTGACTGTTGTGTGTCCATGTTTTTTTTGTTTTTTTTCCTGTGTCAGTGTGCACTTCACCAGAAAAGACATGCGTGCATATTTACAGACAACCAGGAGAGGAGTCCTACTGATTTCATCAATCCCTGAAATTCCTGTCTGTCACAACAAAGGAGCCTCTCTCCTGAAATGGAGGGGTGGAGCGCGCTTCCCTCAGGTAGCCACCATGAAGAGCTGGCAGATGGAGGCTGCAGCTGTTCCCAGGTAGGAAAGCAAGTTGGAGATTGGCTCACATTCCCTCTGGACCAAGCCAATCTCATTGGGGAATTCACAGCCGGGCCTTTTCACATTGGCAGCCTCTCAGACTGGGTTGCAACCGGTGCTAAAGGTTCACACTTCTCCCCTTGTGCTGTTTCCTCCCTGTGCCTTTTTTCCCCCTCATTTGAACCTGAGCTGTGTTCCTGGACATGTCTCTGCTATAAAAGCACAAGAGAAAGTAAACACAATCTGACATGTATTTAATTGGGGTCTTACGGTAATATCTATTCTGCATTCAAAAATAATGTATTATTTTGGTACCTTTTTCACTGCTGTGATGATGATCATGAATGACAGCTGCAATGTCATTCAAACTGCAATATTTAGTTTCAATAATAGAACCAATGGTATAAGAGCCCTTCATGCTAAAACGTGTATCTGAATAAGATGAGATGAGTGGAAAGGAAGGTAATAAATAATGTGACAACATATTGACTCAGTGAAGGGTTCTCATATAATAGAGATCAGGATAAAGACTCCTGCATTGTCCACTTCACTTGCAATTAGGTGTAATGAAAACAATGTTTCAGTACTCAGACCTTCATCAAGTACATATATACAAACCGGCTGGGCTCAAATAAAATGCAAAAGATCATCAGTAAAACAGCAATTGTATAGCTGTGACCCACAACTGAATGGTGATAAGGTAGGGTTAAGGTAAGCATTCGTTAATATTTATAGTAACTTACATATACTAATCACGTTTCTATTGGCCATATGTAAGCGGATTGTAATGTGAACCTGTCTCTCTTCATAAGTTATGCAAGCCTGTGGACAATTTCATTAAATTGTTCGAAGCTGCTGGATTTTTTTGTGAAGGACCGGGGAGGGATTTCTGTGATAGTAAAAAGGATGAGAAATTTTGCATGTTCTCAAGTGTCTAACCTCAGTGCCTCTCTCCACTCCGCTAACAGAGCGAAAGGGTAGCTAACATTAGAGTAGAAATCAAGTTTTCTAACATAAAAGAACAGTTTCATTCTTCACAGAAGTTCCACACGTTTCTTTTAACATTAGGGAACTGAAGGTCCCATATTATACTGTTTTTCATCAATTTCACACAGCTGTCGGAGGTCCAACAACACTGTATTCGATATGCATCGCCCCAAACCCATCCGTGGTCCTGAATTTCAGCTGTCTAAAAGTCGCTCAAGTGAGCTCTACTGAGAGCAGGCTCTTTTGATGCCTGCACCTTTAAATGTTAATGAGCTCTATCTGTCAACGCCTACTTGGAGAGCGATGCCTGCTACGCCTCACTCTCAGGGAGAGGATGCCTCTTATGCTAGCGGTAGCATGCGCTAATATTTTAAGGTGGATGTATCGCTATGGCTTGTGGAGATGCTTTCATTCAACCCAACTGGTTTGAACCAGAATCAGACCCAGAAGTAGAGGCTCCAGAAGAAATACAGACTCTGCGCCTGCAGCAGGACGTCTCAGAATGGTTAGTGTGTCTGAATAATAATGATAATAATGTTAGTTTGTTCTTTGTGTTGTTACAGTTAGTACCATGGAGCTAATGGCTAACAGCTAGCAGAAACAGTGTTTGTCTCCAACACAGTCTCCAAACTCTTGGACAATGTTCGCGTCGTCTCTGTTTCCAGTCCGCATGTTTCCAGACTTTTTACTGTGACAACCAAGCTCACTCGTAATTATTAAACTCGCTTGCGGACTGAAGTGGAGCTAACTAGTCAGCTAATTTTTAGCTGACTTCAGCATAGTCATAGGCAACTGTAAATAAAATCAAACCGCGGGACACTTACCTGTGGCTTGGGCGCAGTTGCTGGGTCCCGTATTGTTGGGACATGATCCTTTTCCGGGGGTCAGTGTGAGGCAAAGCCAGCTTTGTACTGGCCCTCGTTACTGAAGCAGTCAGATATGAAGTGGTTAGCACACACAATCTTACATGAACTTGCTGGCAACCACTGTGTCTTCCGTTATTCTGTAGCTGGGACAGAATATAGACACTGATGTTGATTTTTATGTTTAGCAATTTGTGTGTCTAACTCTGAACGATGACATTGCGAAACACTGCTATCTTACCGCTGGACACACCGAACGTCACCTCGGGGATGGACACCCCCCTCTCGGATATCTCCTATCACTGCGCAGAGAAATGAAAATGACTCCTTTCATATAACAACATATGAAATATCACATAACGAATCTGAACAGCCTGTAGGAGCGCCGTTTTACCAGTGGGTGGGCTGCTGAGACCATGCAGGAATCGTAGAGAAACCCTGTGCTCCTGAATTGTTCCTGGTATTCGTTGGTTGCCTTCAGAATATCTGTTGTTTCACTGGACTACTGTCATTTAGGTTACTCTTTGTTTTCACGTGGGGTCCGTTTCACAAAGCAGGTTTAGTGAAAACTCTGAGTCTGTTAACCTTGAAATGAGGGAAACTCTGAGTTTTCCATTTCACAAAGGGAGGTAACTCAAACCAGAGAAAGAGGGGTAACTCTAGCCTGTTTCACAGAGAGAGTATGTTACCACAGTAACTGACCGAGAGCTTAAGTTTCCTCTATGAACCTAACCTGGTCGGGACCAGGTTTTTCTAAACAAACCTCGAGTTTCTCTCTGTCTCCGCCCTCTTTCAGCCACACACGGTATTTGATTTCCTCATTCATTCAGTCAGCAGGCGAGTTTAGGTGTAGTATAGTACTGTTTTATGAGAAAATCATTGCAAAAATCAGTCAGTAGGCCTACATTAGAAGTTATATTAGGTGGCGACTATTTTCACTACCATGGCATGTCCTGTTGATAATGATCCCGTGGATGAAGGTGCAGCATTACTGCGCAGAGAATTAAATATTCGTCGGGAGATGATTATCAGACCACGCCTAGATGTTCTTGCATTTCCAGACAATTATCTTTTTGAGCGGTACCGTTTCACGTCACAGTCGATCATTTACATACACAACCTGATCTGTCCTTACATTTCCAACATTACCAACCGAAGTCATGCTCTCACATCCCAGCAGATATTGTGTGTTGCGCTGCGTTTTTTTGCAAATGGGAGTTTTTTATACAACGTCGGAGATGCAGAGCACTTGAGCAAGGCAACTGTATGCAGAGCGGTCAGAAAAGTGTGCCTCGCCCTGAAACGGCTACTACCATCTTTATCATGTTCAGCTCCTCTGCCTCCGTTAGAGGTGGCGGTGCTGGGCCACCACCCGTTTTACGGGCATCTGCTTTCTTTCTGTTGGCTGAGTAGAAGTCTATTAGTTTAAATAGGCTTAATTATTTAACAGAACATGATATAGATGAGAAGACATTTATGTGTGTGAAAACAGCATTATGTTGGGGATAAAACAACTGTACAGTCAAACAGCCACTTAATATTTACTTTACAATGTAAAACATGATCAAAATGAGGTAACCCCATGAGATTATGCCGAGGTCTAATGTTTTTATGTTTCATCTTAAATTGCTGCCAAGTGCGCTTCTCCCCCGCGGGGTTGCACCTAAATGAAATAAATTAATAGGCTACCACTCAAGCAGTTTCCCCCTGTAATATTACTGTGATTGCAAAGGACTACATTTAAACGTATGCACTGACCCGAGCACCAATGCTCTCCCACGCCGTCTCCCTCTCTTTTGCTGCTGCAGCGGTGTTACACTTCCTTCTAAAAACGTGCGCAAACTAACCGTTTGAGCGCATTAATATTTCCAATTCAAGTGGGATGAAAAACGTAGCCCTCCTCTTCCCCGTTGCCATGGTGACTCGTCGAATCGGGGCTCCATTGATGCTGTCTTTTTATACTTGTAGTGCAAGCGCTTAACTCCAGGTGAAACTACTCCGAGTTGATCAAACTAACTCAAATCAGCTGTTCTGGAACCGAAAACTCAGAGTTTCTTATCTCAGAGTAGATCAACTCAGAGTTCAGGGTTAAGGCAGGAACACACCAGCCCAACCGTTGGACGTCTGAAGCGTTTGGAGAGACTCGGACGAGGTCGGGAACATATATGTTTAGTGTGTTCGGCTCTGTCGGAAGCTTTCGGAGCCGCGCGGACGTTGTCGGATCCGACTGAGCATGCAAAGTCTAAGGAGGAGGGCCGTCGGACGTCTGAGCCATTGGATTCTCTGATTGGTTGTGTGCCAGCTGAATGGCCGTTCTGATTGGCGATGTGCTGGCGAATCAGCGCGGTGTGTGGGAGGGACGGAATACTGTGTGCGCTTTGTTTTTCTATGCACTCCGTTCCGTCATTCCCCGTTTTCATGTTTTGCAGTAGTGGCACCAGACTAGTTGTTAAGTCCGTTCAGGACGAATTAATTTGTGTAAGTTTGGTAATGCCTCGCTGCATGTTTAGTATGCAGCTGTTTTTTATCGGAAATAGTTAAGTTTCGTTTTGATCGAAAGTAAAGAGAGTTGCATGCATAAGGTTCTCGTTTACAACTCACAACAAGCGCCACCCGCTTATTGCATCTCGCGCAAGCGCAGAACGTACACGCTACTGTGGCGTAGGCAGCACGTCGAAGCGGTGTGTTCAATGCAACTTTTCTGCCGAACGGGTCAGACAAGAGGCAACGGAGTGGTCGGAGAGTGGTCGGATAAGGCAGTTGGACGTCTGGCCGGTGTGTGGGGGCCATTAGACTCAGAGTTTGTTGAACCTGCTTTGTGAAATGGACCCCTGGACTTTTCAGCCACCTTTAGATAGTTTCCCTCTTGTATTCCCGCGGTTTCAGCCCAATGTCCACCAATTTTATAGCATTTCTCCATCTTACCTCATGGTATGTACTAGTCTTTTTTCCTTGTGTTTTCTTTGATCTGCACTTTGCTTTTGTTTGCACTTTGGTTATGCTCTTTTGGTGCTACTTTGTGTTTTTGTCCTTTTGACTTTAGTTCCTGAACCCTGTTTGCTTTCAGAGTGATTTCTGCATTTGGGTCCTTACCCCACTCATAATTGTAACAGTTAAATCTTTATAGAGATAGGAATTCTGGAATATGTTTTTGGAGAAATGTTCTTTAAAGACAATCAAATTATTCTAATGCCCACTGAATGCACAAACTTAAAGCATGAACATATGTCTGTAACTGTCACTGCTCTCTATCTACATTAATTCCTTTGTGACTGAAATGGATTAAGTTACTGCAATCAGAATATCAATCATGAAATCATGGCAAGAATAATTAGTCTGCTTGTGTATAACCTTGACTTGAGTAGCATGGTAGGGCGATTACAAAGATCTAGAGAGGATCGCTCATGTAGTTTGCAGTTTATGGACAGTATAAAAATATGCACAAAAAAGAAGAAACCTTGCATAGTCTGACTTTCCATCAATAGATGTTCATGCTCGCAATGGATTCTCCACTTTTTTGACAATTACCACTTGGTGACAAGCTCCGGGGCTTGAAGGAGAAATTCTACATTTTAGGAAATATGTCTGTTAGCTTTCTTGTCAGATGAAAAGATCCATACTTCCTTTGTGTATGTCTGTTAACTATAATTCATTCAGGAACACTGTCATCATTGATTAAGTCATTTATTGCAACAAATGATATACAGTTAGGCTTGGCGCTGAAGGCTCCGCTCCAAAAGCTCCCCGGATTTGACAAGCATCATGCTAAGTCAATCCGGGAACGCGATGCATACCCCCCTGCAGGAGTGGAGTTGAAGCAGCCATTTTAGGCTTAGACTAAGCAGGTGGAGGCTGGGGTGGTGGTGTCAAGCTTGCCGGCAGCAGTGATGTGCGTGTAGCAGTGTTGAAGGAGAGATCAGTGAATGACGGCTTGGGTTTAAATGGTCCGCCTAATTTAGAAGAGTGGATGTGGTTGGTCAGAGACTGATGCTGATCTGATCAGCTGGCTGTCAGCTGACTACAGCTGGGGCTTATGACTTCCGTGTCCTGTATGAATTGGTGCTATAATTCATTATTATTATTATTATTATTATTATTATTATTATTATTATTACTGATAATAATGATAATAATAATAATAATAATATTTAGTGACCTGCTCAGGCCCTAATTATCATTATCATCATCATAATAATAATAATAATTAGGGCCCGAGCAGGTCACAGACCTGCGAGGTCCCTATTGAAATTGGTAGAATTATTATTTATTTTTTTGGGCCGAAATAAATGCATTTTTGGAGGTCTGAACATTGCAAGAAACGCATATAAATTGGTCAACTTGTCAGAAGGGGTGGAAAATTTTATAATCTATCATCGTGAATTTTCACCATTAGGTGGCGCTATAATCAAGGAAAGTGCATTTTGGCTAATAGCTCCTATATAGTTTATCGCACATTCAAAAACCTATATCCCAGATTTCTTGAATTGTGCCAAATCTTGTTATATAGGCCACGTGTATTTCTGCCCCTTTTTTTTGTTTTGTCTTTTTTCAATTCGCAAAATGTCGTAAACTAATTTTTTCAAACTCCGACCCAGGCAATTTCTTTGATTAGCACCAAACATTGCATGTAGCATCTGTGGACCCTCCTCACAAAACCTGTCGAAAAGAATGTTGATGTTCCAAAGAATACTCAACGTATTAAAAAACATCTTCGTGTGGATTTTGGTCAAAAGTATTTTGTTCAAGTAGTGAGAAACAAGCTTGGGGTGGAGTTATCTCTCAGTTAGCATTCTTTGTCTCAAACAAAAGAGACCCATTACCCATTACAAAAGCCTCCTTATTCAGGATTCTCACTTGATTCACAACCTATGTAAAACAGGTTGCCACATTTCTACAATGGCCTTTTTGCCCAGCCTACAAGTGCCCACTCACAGGGTTTGTTGGGAATAGCACAGTGACACAAGAAATTCCCATGCCCTCACTGTAACTAAAACAAAGTATGATTTCACATAACACACAGAAACATTTCTTTTAAATTGTGTCTCCACAAGGAGATACTAGTGCCACATCCATGAAAGAACTATGTTAGGTTGCCCACAAACAATTATACTTTTGTAGCAAATACATTATATTTACAGAGAACTCTGCACAAACAAAGCTACATTACCTTCATAACATTATTTTGCTTGTTTGCTATTATCCATTTTTATATCCAATAATTACTCACTCACTCAGTTTTCGCACATGCACTCTCAATAACTTGCTGGCTGCACTGCAGACTGCTGAACAATGCTCTCTCTCTCTATCTCACTTCTGTGTGCTCACCTTTGAACACTTGGACATAAGAAGCTACACCCTCTTTTGCTGTTTCGTCTCCAATCATAGCACTTCAACATAAAGCCGAATGAAAAGGCTTTTAGAGTTCACACTTCATAACAAGGCAGAATCAATAATAAAAACATAACTGATCACAAATTAGTTTGAGGGATTGTTCATCTGTAGTCCATTTTATATTTATGTAGATAGCATGGAGTTCTTTTGACTTCAGCATACGTCATTTGATACCAGCAGGAGCAGGCCAAAACATTATAAAGGAACAACTTCCTCAATCCGATCTGGACCAAACTTCACATGTCCAGCCCTGAACACATATCACAATACAATATACAGTCATAGTCTCAGCGCTGCATGATGGACACAGGAAATTACATTTAACCCCTTCTTGCACTGTCCGAAACACGGAAAGTTAAGAGATGTGTACACAATAATCTGCAAATAGGGCAGGGTACGCGGCATGCCCTGACACCAGCATGCCCCAACGCGCGTGGTGTCACAGGGGGGTTTAACGGGTGAAAAACCTAAAAGGTGGACCCAAATGCAGCTCAGACAGGAGGCAGGATCAGGGGGAAGAAAAGACGAGCTTTAATGATCAAAAGCTGAATTCCAAAAAAAAACAAGAGGAGCTAGTTCCATAAACTAGCAAAAATGGGGAGAAGGCAAAGTAACAAATCAAACATCAGAACAAAGTGCAAACAAAAAGACAAAGTACAAATCAAAAGCCAAGTTCAAATCCAAAATGCAAAACATACCAAAAAACTGGGGACTGGAGATGAAACACAAGGAACTTGGAGAAAGGAACTCAGAGGAGACAACACGTACAATAACACTGGACATAAGCAAACAGAAACAATGAACTGACAAAGAGACATGGGAAACCAAGACTTAAGTACACAGACACTAATGAGGGAATGAGGAGCAGGTGTGGAGAGAGGAGGGAGCAGGACAGGTGAGATAATGAGGGGAAGACACAGAGGAAAAAGCTTGAAGGAACAATACTGACAGACAGGGGGAGACAGACAAGAGAGGAGGAATAGGAAAATACAGAGGGGAGAACATAGTGGTAAGAGCACGGAGGGGAACACTGAAAAAGCGCAAAAAGGACAAGGAAATCGAAACATAAGACAAAACACACAACACAAAGACATAGACTACATGAAGCATGACACGTTGACTGCGAGGGTCCATTCATCGCTGCTTGCAGCTTTAATACATTTTATTTTTATATCGCTTTTAATGAGACTCAAAGACACTTCACAAGTGAACATAAGAGCAATACTCTATGAACAAGTATCATAAACACACTACAAGCAAATCTAAAAAAAACATACATCATACAACGTTAATCTCACATCCCAAGCAGTTCTGAAAAAGTGAGTTTTGAGGAATGATTTGAACTTGGGCAGATCAGTGCATGCTTGGATAGGTTAGGGAGAAGAGTTCCAGAGGTGAGAGGCAGCTGTGGAAAAGGCTCTGTTGCCGCAGGTCTGGCACTTGGTCCCGGTGGGGACAGGAGGTTGACAACAGAGAAGCGGAGGCTGCGGGAGGGTGTGTGGTGGTGGAGCAGGTTGGTAAGGTATAAGGGGGCTATGTGAGTGAGGAGGAGGATTTTGCAGTTGATCCGTAGTGGAACAGGGAGCCAGTGGAGGCTCTTGAGGACAGGGGTGATGTGGTCAGGGGAGTGGGAGTGGATGAGCAGGCGAGTGGCAGAGTTCTGGTAAACTGGAGTTTATGTATGGCTTTGGATGATGTGCCATAGAGAATGCTGCTGGAGTATTCGATTCTAGATGTGATGAAGGCATGGATCAAAGATTCGGCAGCAGAGAAGGAGATTGATGGGCGCACACAAGCTATATTTCTTAGGTGGAAAAAGGCACTTCTGGTGATTTGCTTGACATGGTGTTCGAATGAGAGGTTATTGTCAAAAATGACTTCAAAGTTGTGGATGTGTGCAAAGGGAGACAGAATGGAGTTGCTGATGGTGAGGCAGAAGTTGTGAGTGGTTTTGGTGAGGGATTTCCGTCAGATGATGATCATGTCTGATATATCACAGTTGAGTTTGAGGAAGCTGGCTTGCATCCATTATTTAATTTTAGTAAAGCAGTTGGTCAGAGTGGAGTGACTTTCAGTGGTGATGGATTTGATGGAGATATAGAGCTGGATGTAATCGGCTTAGCAATGGAAGTGGAGATCATGATGGCATATGTTACAGAGAGAGGATGAGCAGGAGAGGACCAAGCACCAAACCCTGGGGGAAACCTTGGGATGGAAGAACGGTGGATAAGGTGCAGTAGTTGTTGATGTTGATGAACTGTTGCCTGTTCATGAGATATGACCTGAGCCAGGCGAGGGTAGAACCAGTGATGTTGAGGGAGGATTCAAGGCCCTAGAGAAGAATAGCGTGGTTGATTGTGTCGAAAGCTGCTGTGAGGATGAGTTGACCAGAGACTGAAGATAAGAGGAAGTTGTAGTTGACTTTCAGGAGGGCTGTTTCTGTGCTGTGCTGTGAGCGGAAGCCAGATAGAAGTGGTTCTTACAGGTCGTTTGAGGTGAGTTGGGCTTTGACTTGGGAGGCGATAACACATTCTTATTTTTGACAGAAAGGGGAGAGTGGAGATGGGCCTGAAATTGCTCATGAAGTCTGGGTTGAGTCCAGTTTTTTTGAGGATGGGGCTGACAGCAGCCAGCTTGAGTGTTTGGGGGATTGAGCCAGAGCTAAAGGGGGAGTTGTTGATTTTTGTGATGAGTGAGGAAATGGCCAGGAGACAGTCCTTGACAAGGGTGGATGTGATGGGATCCAGAGCACAGGTGGAGCTTCTCATTCCCAACATGATGTCAGACAGTTCCATTGGGGATTCAGAGGAGAACTGAGACAGAGTTTGAGTGGAGAAGGAGGGAGTGGAGATGGTCAGCCTGCTCTAGATGCTGTCAATTTCTGTTTGAAAAAATGAAAGCAAAGAATTGCCCTTGTTGACTGTGAAGGATTTGGAGGTGTTGTCACTGGTTTTCAGGAGCTTGTTTACTGTGGAAAAGAGAGCCTTGGTGTTGGTGGAGCCAGGGTGGATGAGATTTGAGTAGTAGGTGGACTGTTTGTGGGTCTGGGAATGTTCTGTTGAATCAGTTCTATTGCAGTCTTTCAAGCTGGCGCTGACACATTCTCATTTTGTGGAGTTCAGGAGTGTACCAGGGAGCTGAATGTGTGAATGAGACCGTGTTGGTTTTAATGGGTGCCAGCTGATCAAGACAAGAGGAGATTATGTCAGTGTAAATAGTTGTCAAGATAGGAAGGATTGTCAGACAGTTAGGGAGGAGAAGCAGACATTCTACTGGCAAGAGAGGCTGAAAGAGCTGAGGGGGAGATAGATTTGAGGTTGCTGAAGAATATTTTGCTTGGGTATCTTCTGCTTCTTTCTACTCCCACTGCACTGCATATTATAGTAGATGTCGTAGTTTTTAGTATAGTTTTTATAATCATCAAATATAATAAAATACAATAACTTATTATTATCATACCCTTGTATTGTCCTTACTTTTGGGACCCTATGATATCCCTCAGGGATTGACCCGAGACATATTTGGGGGCTTAAGATACATATTGCTGACCAAGAGCAATTTACAAAGTAAAAAAGGTAGAAAAAGTAAATAAAGGTATAATAAATTAAACTTTACCAGCTTCAACATTAATGGAGCCTGTCCTCATCAGAATAACACCACATATGTCGAAAATGAAATCAGATTATTAATGCCTATATTTACATTTGTTGGTTGGCGGTGACCTCTGGAAGCCATAGTAATTATTTCAGCTGAATAAGAGGGACTGATGATAAAATAGTACAAAGAGTGGACATTTTATAGGACTGATGTGAGGACGAAAACAGACGAAAACAGACAAACAGACGAAGAGTGAGGAAAAAACACAGTCTTAAATAGGGAGTTACTAATTACTTGTCTTGAGAATGATGATTATTGCAGGGCTGCGAAGTTTCACCAAAAGTGAGTGAGTGGAGTGAGACTAAAGCAAGAGCAACTCAGACAAATTATCACAGCCCAGAATGACAGCAAGTCTCTCTCCTTATTCCCAGACAACTTTGAAAGAGAGTAAAACAATAAAAAGAAGTCTAGTGTGTATGACCCATACAGTCTCAAAAACCAGCTACTGTCCTGTAAATCCCCTTAGCTCATATTATCAGTTAGCTAACAAGCAAATGAGTGATTTCTCTTTTTAAATCCAATCTGACACTCCACACTAGAATGGAAAGCAACTAACCCTTTACTATTTTCATTTTGTTTGGAAATTTACCAGTTTGGAATAATAAGCTGCAGATGTATTTTAGTGGTTTTGAAATCCCATCAATAACCCTTTTCACTACTTCATATTTCATTAAAGTCAGTAGACATCTTATTTTTACATATAATTTCTTTCGCTTCCACTGCTGTGGGCAACATAGATATGGGATTCCTTTTTTATGGAATTATCATGAACTTCTTCGGTTGTCACTGGTGGATCAGGTTTTTTTTTTTTTAATCCCTTGGTGATCTATGGATGATCTCTATATTCATGTTTTCTGCAATATTGTTTTATTAGACAACTGTATTCATACACTGATTGGGGTCAGTCATCCTGGACAAACCTATCACCCAACACAAAGTCCCTAAAATGTTCAGGACGCTGCCGGTGGCGAACAGGCCGCCTGTGGCCCCCAAAAGGTGCATCTGTGTGAGGGTCACACTGGTTGGGGCATGGGTTGTTGCTGTTGCTGTCCTCTTTGGCAGCGGATGGAGCAAGAGGGAGGTAGGGAGAGTCTTTATTGGTGCAGCACCACCACTCGTCCCCAGCCAGGCATGCTTACCCAGTACACCACCTCGGCTAGTAGAAACATCCCCTTAGGTGACAGATGGTCTTGGTGTTCCATAGTGTCCTGCCCCCACCGAGCCATGGACAATCTTGAAGACTTGGGGACAGAGCAGTCTCGGTACCAATAGCTGTGAGCAATTGTTCCCCTGTCCAGGAGCATGCCACCTCCGATACAACAACCCATCATGGACCTCAAAATTGCCTTAGTTGTCTAAGCTGAGGGAAGAAGAGCTGGCTTGGCAGGTCGGGTTGGCTCAGGTGGTGGCAGTGCAGGATTACTGGCGTCGGGTGGACTCGATGTTGAGACACAGGAGCCTGATGTCTGCTGGGCTGCTGTTGCTTGGCGGTTGGGGCGTTGATCCCTGGGCCCATTCTTCTTCCCATGACCTGGCTGGAGAGCCATGGTCCCTGTGCCAAGGGTGATGGTTGCCTTCACCACGTCAACACAGGCTCCCCAGTGGATCAGCAGGTCCAGGCCAATGATGCAAGGGTCCCGGATGTTGGCGAACCAGAACTCATGTACTAGCTCCTGGTCAACAGCCTGGATTTGCAGTGGCTTCTTTCCTCTCATGCCAGTCTTTTCTCCTGTCAGTGTCATTAGCTGGGTGTTGGTTGGTGACCATGCAGTTGTTAGTGGGCCAGTGGTGCCCTGTAGGATGCTAGGCTGCACCAGGGAAATTGTAGACCCTCTATCTAGCAAAGCCCGGCAGGGTTGGCCATCAAGTTGGCAGACCAGATACACTCCTCTGGTGTGTCCTAGGCGCCCAACCAGAGTGCATTGGTCTTGCAGGGGGGCTGGAGAGTGGAGTGTTGGACCCTTCACTAGACCATTCCGCCGTCGTTTCCCACCAGCTGGATGGCTCTGGCCTTTGGTGCTGGTGCAGGACTGTTACGGGCGATGTGACCAGGCTTATAACACTGGAAGCAGCAGTCAGTTGGCCTGAGTGGCCGTGACCTGGGTGGCGTACACCAACGCTGAGACTGTGGTGATGGATGCTGAACTTGGCTGACTTCTTCTACCTCTTCATCCTCGTAGTTAGTCATCCTGACGTGCAGTTGGAGAATGGGGGGGTCTCTGTTGGCAAGGCCGTGGCGTGGAGATTACCACCTACACCCATATAGCCTCACAGAGGGCCTCACTTAGGGTTTGGGGCATGGCAAAGCGAACATGTTGCCACAACCGTTCTGGGGTGAACCCCTGCAGGAAAGGGTGGGGAGCCAGCTCCACTTGGGCGGCTGCAGAGTCCCATGGATAACCATGTTGAACATGCAGTTGCACATCTGCAGCGAAAGTGCCCAGGCTCTCTCCTTCTTGATGGCGATGGCTGGCCAGTTGGTCCCTGCTTTGGTTAGCGAAAAGTGGTTGTCCAAATTGCCTATCCAGTACCCTTGTCAGAGCCTGGAGGTTCCATTGCTTTGCTGGAGCCAGGTCAAGGAGCACCTGCAACACCTTTCCTTCCAAAACCAGGACCAGGTGGGAGGCTGCTTCTTCATCATTCCAGCCACTGGGCCATGCTGCTAACTGGACCTGTGAGAGGTACAACTCCAGCTTTGTGAGCCCATTATACTTGAGCGGCTTGGCTGCTGTTCTGGGTGCAGCTCAGGTGGTACATCAGGCCAGGCATGGGGTCCAGTGATGATTGCTCAATAGCAGCAGTGGCAGTGATGAGTGCCAGCAGCTCAGCAGGAAGCAGGTTGTCTCCAATAATACCTATTCTGGCCTCTAGGGGGCTGCCAGCACGAGCATGCAGCAGGCGTTGTGCTCAGTACCACATCCAGCCTCTGGGGAACAGTATGGGCACATTGCGCTGGAGCCATCAGGACGCCGTGGAGCTCTGCTGACTTTCGACAGTCCATACTTCCCAATTGGCAGTGCGTCTGCTCAATGCCCCGTTCCAGCTCCTGGATCTCTCGCACCATCTTTCTTTCCAATCCCACTTGTGACACCAATATGGTGTGGAGTTCGGTTGTTAAAAAGTCTCACGTGGCATACCTTTGAGTGCAACATTGATCCTGTGCCACTTCCACAACACAGCTACAGGACCACAGTTTTAATTATCTACCAGAAGAAAAACATTTGAGGGATGTGATTAGCCGCCATGTCATTTTCGGCCATGGTGGCACAATGTAAAACCCATGTTTATGCCAATTTAAAACACACATCACCAGAACACAACAGGACACAACCACAACACCCAGAACATGAACAGAAAGCAACAAAAATGAAATATATCTGAACAACAACAGCCTTATGAGTACTTGACATTAAACTCCCATTAGTCATTGCGCCACCCATCGCTCACTCATACTCCTCCAGTCACTATAATATAATATTGTCATAGAGAGTTTGGACTGAAGACTGGATATTTAAAACCTCTCAAACCTCTTATCTGATTGATAATATGGGCAGAACATTGGTCCCAACAAAGTCACAGGTCAGAATTCTCCTCCGATTGTCAGGTGGGGTAAATCAGGAATAATTCAGCCCACACTTCCTGTAGTGTGAGTTCAATTTAAGTGGTGCAACAAGTTATGATGTTTTTACTGTGCTAAGTGGTCATATAAAACACATGAACAAGTACTCTTGGCAAAAAAGCTTGTCATGCTTAAATAACTTGATCTTTAGTGTAACATTGAGCCTGCTGTGGTAAGCTAACTGCTACGTACTTTCTCAGTTTTGAAGCCACCCACACAATTAGTCAAGGGGTTGCTTAACATCTCAGTGGTGCCTGGCTGATCACAGTGCAATCAAGTGACACAGAGAGCGACACAGAAGAACAGGAAAGCAAACTCAGGCACTCTAAGCTAATTTAACACCACAGGTGTCCAATCAAATAAAAAGGAAACCCTCTGGGGATTTAGATGTAATGAAGAATTTGCCAACCCTCTGAAGAGTTTTGTGGCCAGAATGACTTCAACAACTGTATTAGGACCCACTAAGAAAGAAATCTTAGCTTTGATAGACAAAGCTATAAAGCAGTGTTTTAAAGGAATAATCCAGTTGAAGTGCAGCTCCCAATAACACCGTCAAATAACTGAGGCCTTGCGCAGGGCAGCTGCCTGGGTATTTTCTGTTCTGTATTTGAACTGTCATTACAACTGCAAAATCTCCTAACGTTAAATAGAAACCACTCAAACCGCGTCTCCTCTTTGTTTGAATGCAATCATGGTGCATTATGTGTTCCACTAACTGTCTATCATTGTAAATATACTTTTTTGACATCATAATTATGCTGTCATCAAGCAACATGGTTCAAATGTTTCTGTTTGAATATAATGTAATTATTCCTGTTATTTTTCTATCACAGTGATTTAACTGTCCACTTAAAACAATATCATAATCATATAGAGAGTGTTATAAGTTCTCTTTTTATTTGTTGCTGTCTTTCAGGGTACTGGAGCAGAAAATTGGAAGAACAGTCCATGATGGCACTGGCAGAGAAATCGTTTGATGGCTGCAACTCAATTGTATATTTTGTAATTACTATAAAAGGTACTGGGAAAGAACCAAAGAGTTTTTAGATGGATGGCTTTTTTCATTTTCTAATTTGATGGCTTTTTTTGCTATCAGTCCTGGTCTGTCAAAGCAGGAAGTCTGGAGTAGTTTACTAGCCACACTGATACTCAAACACACAGCTTATTTCATAGGAAATTATTTGTGCTCAAAGGTGCCAATTAACAAGATTCAAACTGAAAACTCTGACAAGTCAGGGAGAGCATTTTCCTCAGTTTCTCCTCTCAAGGATGACTTGAAAGGACAAGGAGTTTGAAAGGTACACCACAAAATCCACAAGACGGAAGACTTTTACTTTCCTTTGTGACTTGCCTCTACATCTACCTTTCATTACTACTCTTTATTCGAGATATTTGATGATCTCTCTGTGCTTTCCTCACTGGTTTGAAGTGGGTGGGGCTCTGTTAAAAAAATAAATAAAAGATGTCTCACGTTCACCTGTCTGCTACAGAAGCCCAGAATGGCCATGCTTGAAATTAGTTATACTTTTTTTTATTATGTTGTCTGCTGTAACAGGTTGAGTATTTAACAGTTTTGAGAAAACACACTTTGTTATCTCAAGATAGAAATATCAACCTGTTATCACTAAAAAAACAAAAGGCCATTATCTACAAGATAGATAAGAGATAAGGGTTGTCATGCCAGCATGCACAGAAGGCATCTTGACAATTGTAGCAACTAAGCTGAGCAGAAACCTGTGATCAACACTTCAGAGTAAGCCTTACTTAATGGAATGTAACTAAGAACATCTACTTAAGTACTGCACTTAAGGTACAATGTTAAAGTTCTTTTCTTGAATATTCCCATCTTCTGCTGCTTTATACTTCCACTCAATTACATTTCTGAGGGAAAGTTTGTACTTTTTACTCTCCAACGTATTTGATAACGGCATGTACTTATTAATTTGCAGAAGGCATTGGGTTAGGGTTAGGGTGGCATCAGAGCCAAAGCAGCACTTTTTTAAACAAAACAATTTTATAAGCAATCAGATAATGTTCAGAAATAATAACAATATGATTCTAATGGTCAGAAAAATGCTGAACATCGAACCCAATAATTGGCCAAGTGTATACAATATATAAATATGTGTAACTATATTCGTAATTGACTTAGTACTTTTGGTACTTTATTACCAGAAAAAAGAATTCTGCTTATGTCAGGAACATTTCTTTTACTTTTAGTTCAGTGAAAATATCCAAATTCTTCCACCTGACAGAAAAGATTATACAGGTCTTTTTTTTTCCCCATGTTGTTCCCATGCATATTCATCTTCTGATTTGCACATAATGATAAGGTTTCTATGACATAGAATAAACTCTAGAAAGGTATTCCTGGTCCTCTTATGTCATTTTACTTTTAAAACACTGACCACGTCCCCTGCTCTTGAAGATATCTGTAATTTCACAGCATTTAGCGGCACTTTCCCACAGGGCCTTCATCCTTTTGATGTGCTCCTTCTAGGCTCTGCCTTTTCTCTTTCTCCTATGCCGCCGGCTTTCTCACCCATCGTGTGTGATGACAGACAGATCATATGATCAGGTAAAAACAGGCAGTGTTGGTCAGCTTTTAACTTTTAACACTAACCAATCAGTGTGCCAGTTGCTCAGCCCACGAGAATTCTTCAGGTTCTTTTCTAGTGGAGAGTAAAACAACTAAAGTTGACCACTGTATGTAACCCTGTCCCCTATAACAGCAAAGTCAATCCTGTTCCTCGGGCCCTTAAGGAGTTTCCCTGCTCCAACACACCTGATTCAAATGATCAGCTCAGGCCGGATGACAACCTCATTGTTTGATTCAGGTGTGTTGGGGCAGGGAAAATCAAAAATCAGTACGTTAAATATTCTTAAAACAAATGCCAAAAATTCATTAAAAACATATCATGGTCTGCTTTGGATCTCCCAAACTCACCCTACAGAGCACTGTGTATGTATATATCTCATGGTGCACGCTTAAGGTGATCACTTTTCACACTATCAAGAGAATCTGCATTTTGCTTTTTAAAGATGGTGAGATAAAATGATCAGTTATCACAACAAAATGAGCTCTGTTACCTCAAAGTAACAACATTATAACTTGTGAATTCAAGGTAACAGATTTTCATTTTTGCATATATAAAACTCTTTTATACTACCTATAAAATGTTTATTGTTTATATTACAACTTTTAAGTTGTCCAGTCAAATCTCTCTTCACCTGGAAATGTGACGCGTTACAGAAGCGCTCCAACGGCCTTTTCATCATGTTGTTATTGATCAAACCACATTACATATGTGCTAGTGACAATACTCGTACATATAAGTGAAAGTAATCTTAATGATATTTCTTAGTCTTTATTTGCACATGCTTGGTATTTAAGTATTACAAAAGTAATGAAAAGTAATGAAGTTATTATTATTTTTTTAATATTGTAATATTTGGATTACGTTAATGACCCAATCTTTTAATAGGTAATAAGCTACTGATGCACTTTACTGGAAGCCTTCAAACCCTGTGTCACACAGTATGGTGACACAGATTCGCAGTTTTCAATGTAAAATTGCAACAAAATATTTTTTTTATTTTTATTTGTTTTGTTTTACAGGCTTTTATTGCGAATGCTATGAATTTTGTCAAAAAAAACAAAGATTTTAGAACGACTATGTTAGAGACTTTATGTTTCATAATGTCCTGAATGCTCACAGAGGGTCATAAGCGTTGACAGTCAGGCTGTTTCAGGCTGTTCATTCTTTGTCCGTAAATCTGAGATCCAAATATTAGTTTGGATTGTATTTTATCTAATTTCTTTACATAAATACTCTTTATACATTTGATTCCAGGAAAAGGAGTATGGGGCCTCACCAATGGTGGGCTCAAACTGTCTCTGTGTGTGTCCTCATTCAGTACCATGTGAACATCATCTGGTAGACTTGCTTAAGATTCATGACAGTCAACATAATTTTTGTCAAAGTTACATTATCATTGCATGGTAATGCAGTTTGAAGTGCGTATTGATTTGAAAACTCTGCTGAGTTATTGCATGTGCTGGAGCTCTCGGGACTCTCTGACAGTACATTTTGAAACTTAAGAGCAAGTTTTAAGAATTTATCAGGGAACTTTCTAAAATTAGTTAACTGAGGGCTTCACATATGTTTTATGTATTAGATGTACTGTAGGTCCCAGCTCCATTTTTTAAGCTGTGTCTGGAGGTCTGGAGAGAGTGACATTAATGAGCACTTGTTTTCAAAAGTTTTCTTTCGGCCATTTCCGTCTCTTTCATTGCCTGTAATAAAGGCTTGTGTTTCCTGCAGTCATACTGTTGAGCATGTCGAGCTGCAGTGTTCAAGTGTTTGCTCATGAATTAGTGTAGATTTAGAGTAATTAGTGACTCATTTTTGACCACCAAGCCTCCTGGCTGAGAATACTGAATGTTCAATAATGTCTTACACCCTGTTGTTATAATGCACATGCACATGAGGCATACTGTGAACCGGAGGCAAAACTGCACCACGAAGTACCCTGATATATTCTGTCCAACATGGCAGTGAGTCAATCTGGAGATGACTAATTTGCTTCCTTACATCTTTCACTGTAAAGCACATTTTGACTTCATGTAACATCATGAGCATATGCTATCATTAACTTCCTTTCAACTTTTCACTACATCCATCCAACTGCACAGGAAAAGTATCGAGGGAGTGGAGAACAATAAACAATAGGCAGAAGCAAATTGGTCTGAAGGAAATGATGATTGTTTGCATTCTAATGCAGAGTTATAAACATTAGGCTTCTGTCTCATGTTTCTTGCGAATGCATGAACATCAGTGTGTGTTTGACTGAATATGGCTGGCTGCCCACACACACAGACATGACAATAACAGCTTGATATGGCTAAGGTTGTTTATCCACTGTGATGTGTTGGACCTTAAGCTCAAATCATGACTTTGTGACTTCAAGGACACAGTTGCTACCACGGTTGAACTTTTTGGATTGTCACCCACCTAACTCCCAAAGACCTAGAAGAGTTTTTGGGCGACGGACTTTACAGGATTTACTTGTTGTCCTACCATCCTCTAGCAGAAAGCATCAAGGGCCACACATGGTTTGATTCAGGAGATTCCAGTCGGCTTTAGTCTGGCTCATTTGAAGAACAATTTTATGCTTTGTCTGAGAATGGTTGAATTTCACAAAATGTTTACAGAATGCTAGTAAAAATGTGTTTTTATTCACTCTGAACTTAAACAGAACCTCGGGAAGATTAGGTTTTCAGGTTTTTTTGTTATTAGAAAGATGCAAGAAAGTGTATTAATCATAACGGGACTGCGAAGCAAAAGTGACAGCCAAAATATTTCCCACTAGCAAAGTTTTCGCTTTTTGATCAGTCAAATCAGTTTTTCATTTATTGTGCTATCCGTCTCTTTTTTTGTAAAATTAAAAACACTTGAACACTTCCCTTCGAATGTAGGGAGGTGGAGAGAGTTATTATTACTTGGATACATTCATGGTAGTAGCCACACGCTGTGGTAGTAGCTAGCTTGCTAACAGTTACCCCTTGTTTCAATTGGGCAAATATTTGTTACTGGCGTGAACATCGCTGTTTTGTTCCACCCTCCACACGACATCACATCTTTGTGTGTGTGTGTGTGTGTGTGTGTGTGTGTGTGTGTGTGTGTGTGTGTATATATATGTATATATACATATATATATACATATACACACACCACTGAAAAGCTGATAATCTCTGCTGGTACATTTACCCTGTAATTCACTTGAAAAACTGCAGGATCATAAGAAGGTCAGACAAACTAGTGATTTAATACAAAAAGAAAAATATGCTGCTGGAATATGTTTTCTTTCTTCTCGTTCTTCTCACCCCCTTGGCTTCATCTTGTGAACCCTCGAAGGGGTCCTGACCCCAAGTTTGGCAACCACTGCACTTCAGGATGTATTGATGAAGAGCACTCCAAGCTAGACCCTGAACCACACTTTCTGTGTTTTGGGACACAAATATAACACTTAGCATTCTGGAAATATTAGCCCACATCTCACTCACTTTCAGGAGCAAAGAGAGCAAGTCCAATTGAATGGAGTCTCCCCAGTCTTGTTTGATGATGGTAGCCTCACTGTGCCTTAATTAAGTTGTAGCTCAGCTGCCTACATTTTCACAAAAGCTTCCTCCACATCACTGAGACAACATAAAAGGGTTTTACAGTTTCATTTTTTCCTCAGCACTTACACTTTCTGACAAAGATAAATGGGCAAAAGGGTGTTGACCCTGCAGTGTGTTTAATAAATTAGATTAGACATTGATTCATTTGTTAGGTCAAATTACCAATAGCTTCATTAAATGCCAGTCTCTTTGGGCTATAAATTATTCATATTCATCATGAGCGTTCAGGATTTAAAATTGCACTGGAGGATGTAAGTTGATGACACTGTCAACTTCCTCATAAAACTGCATGTTTAGCAAAACATTACTGGATAAACAGCCGCATACCCACCAACAGGCCATAATTCAGTGAACGGTAAGCCTAAGGAGGGCCAGTCATTAAGCCTGCTGTAGTCCAGTGTTGGGAGGGAAGCAGAGCCAACAGAATCTTGGACGGCTTTTCGGTTTAGCTGCTTTAGCATCTGTCCCCGGGGTGGCACGGTGCTGTTGTACCTTTTGAATATGTATGTGAGTTATTGGTCCCGGGGGAGCCACTATATATCCATGGAGCGGCGGACGGATGACAATGGGGGCCCAGTCGTCTTCTTCCTTTATCTGGGCCTGTCTGCTTCCTGATGTATCTCTCAGCACAACTTGTTCAGATTGCCTCATCTATCATTGGCCTCAGATATGAAAATGTGGATCCCTGCATCGGAGCCCAGTCACATTGTTACGAGTGCAATCTGGAGGCATCATGGGGGAGGCCCTCCTCCAAAGTTAAAGTGGGAGAAGGGGAGGTTGGGGGGGAGTGGGTATCAGGGAAAAAAATAAAGTCAAAAGAGAAGCAAAGGAGCAACTGTGCTTCCCTTTTTTTATGAGACTAGTCTGCAGATCTTTTTTTGTTTCTAAAGGGCCACTCACTGCCTCTGTATTGAGGTAAGTAATGAACAATATTGAGGCCTTATTGATGGACTATTTAAGTTTATGAGCTTATGGAGATGATTAAAAATCCTTGTATAATATTCACTTTATGGGTGGAATTCAGAACTAATAAGTACACAATGATTCAGTAACTCTATTTTCAAGGACATATGGCCAGCAGCATGGCGGCAATCATCGCAGCAGTGTTGCTGTGAAATTAAAGACATGTTTATGACTGTGCTCCCATGCCAAATCTCTTATACCACGCATTTGTTTATTGACTTCCCCTAATAATGTGTGAAGGGGGATTGTAATTAGATTAGGCTCAATGAAGAAGTTACCAATTTGCGGTACACAAGGTCAGTCTTTATCTGTTTATGAAATTGGGAGGCCAGGTTAACTGTTGGTAAAACTTGTTATAGTTGATGTATACACAGCTCCAGACTTGGCTCAGACAGGCTATGTTTATGTGAGTGGCAGTGCACCTTGGAGAGGACAGAATATTGTTTTTTATTGTGCCAGAGACAGTTTTAAGTAAATAAGTATGGGCTCAAGCCAGGTAGGGTTGGGCCGCTGACAGCCATCAACTACTAATCCTGGACATTCTTAACATGGTAATTTAAAAGGCTCCCCACCAGAGCACACAGTTAAATGGCGTGTCCCCTCAGAGTTGCCGTAGGGCAAGAGTTGTTGTTGTTTGTGATATATAGGGAGAGGAAATTAAATGTTGCTGTTCAGCATGCTAACATTACGTCTCTATGTACCATTTATTATTTTCTTATTAAACCAGTTCAGTTGGGCAAACCCAAGACACTCAGTTACATATGTGGCAGCAGTGTTTCTTATCCTGCCGGCCTCTGTTTCTCAGCCACGCCGTTTTTATACAAAGTTTTCTTAGCTTAGGGCTGCCGGTGAAGATAGTGGAGCATTAAGCAGAAAGAAATAGCCATATATTTCTCTCAGGAGTTGGTCGAGACCAAAATGGAGCTAAAAGAGAGTGAATATTGAACTCATCAGATGGACTAGCTTCCTTGGCTAGTCGGCCAACATTTTTTTATGCATATGAGGCTGAACAAAGATAAATTACGGACATGTGTTGTGGAGACGAGGACCTGGTGAAGGCATGTATATCAGTGGTAATGGGAGATAGTTTCAGTGTAAGACAGCTGGAGATTCATGTCAGAACAACGGTGGGAAACAGCAGCAGCTCCAGTGGTGAGCTAATAAGCAACTGCTTAACTGCAACGGAAAGGTTTAAATGCCTTAATGTATCTTTAGGCTGTTTTTGTTTTTCACCGAGAAAGCATTGCCTTAGAACCCAAATAAATAGAATAATAAAACATATTGCGGGATTTCCAAATTTTTACTGGTTTGTTAACGAAAATAAAATGTATTTACATCTTATAGCTCATGATATATACAGTTGTAGTTAATCTCTATTGCTGTGGTGCCGTTCTGTCCATCTGCTCTTAATGCCTTTATTACGTTTAACAGAATAAAATTATGAGTAAAATGTTGAAATTATTTCAACTTATCACTTTAATATTACTGGAGTTTTAAAGCTGAGATAGATAGCACTACTCTGTTATGCTAATTACCTTCAGATGGAGTCTAGCTGTGCTTTATCTCCCACAGGTTTGATGTAGCTCCTGCCCCATTAAGTTGTGTATGGATAACTGAAATACCAAGATATTCGCTCATTAAAGCTGGTATAAGCATGTTTTTTTCATTAACAATGGATCAAAGCAATGTGACAGTGTGAAAGGAATGAATTATGACCAAAGTGTGCAACTGCTTTTTTGGCTTTACAGAGCCTTATCATGATGTCCATCTCACACTTTGCTGTCGAGGCCACAAATATACTGTTATGACTGACTTACATTGATCGTTATGTTTGGCAGCTAAAAGTAATTGCTCCCACTCACAGGACCTGCAGTTAAGTAGGTGATAATATGTAATATGCCTGCCTAACAGTTTGCAGATTATCTTTTTGACTGCTATTAACATTGCTGATTGTGGTTTGGTTAGGTTAAGGCAAAATAAACTACTTGGTTAGGTTTAGGCAAAGATCCTATGTTGAGTTAAATTGACTATGTTCGGTCTTGTAACTTACAATAACCTAATAAGTAAGGTAACTCCAGTCATGCAGCATAAGTTACGTAAGTACGCACTTACGTAAGTTACCTCATTTACGTCAGCTATTTAACTCACCTTATGTAACTTAAAAGTAATTCACTCTTAATTCTTTTCCTCATATAAGCTGCCAAAGACACTACCAGTTACTACGCTACTGTTGTTGGGTCTTGTAATGTTGCTTTGTGGGTCTTTTATCTTAATTTTGTTGAGTGAAGGATTTGTTTAGATATCAGACTGTGAACACCATGAGACACAGCCCTGCTCTGCGCCACTGGCTTGTACATTCACTGCTGCGCCCCTGATACAACCTCTGGAGGCACATGAGAGCTGCAGCGAGATTTCACCCCTCGCCGCATTTGAAACTTTCAGAGGAGGATACAGAGAATTGACGCAGGATCCCTGCAGTTGAAGGACAGTGTGAACAGGGTGACACTATCACGTCAAACATAAGCGTAGGGCCACAGACCATTCGGAGTGAGAAGGGCTGCCGGTGAAGATAGTGGAGCATTAAGCAGAAAGAAATTTCTCTCAGGAGATGGTCGAGACCAAAATGGAGCTAAAAGAGAGTGAATATTGAACTCATCAGATGGACACAAATACGAATCCAAATAAAGTTGCTCTGTAACTGCTAAATGCAAAAACTTTTAAGAGGTTTGCTATGTTAATCCCAAAGGGGATAGTATCTCCATGTTGTGATCATAATTCAAATAAGTTATTATACATTTAAAGTGGATATTATCCAATTACAGATAATGGCCTCTGTCGGTGAAAAAACTGCCACTACAACATTAATCCAAAATGCAGAACTAAATTGTGAGAGTGCACTTATTGTAGTTTTTGTTCTGTGGTTAATGCAAACATTGTACGTCATTTTCACATATTGACACAGTGTCATTCATATAAAATCGTTTTAATGAAGTCAGGGGTTCTCAACCTTTTGCAAGCTGGGCCCCCCCAAAGCTGGTTCATTGCAGTTGGGGCCCCCCCTCCTCCACAAGACGCCGTCAGGGGCCCATAAAGGAAGAAAAAAAAGAAAAAAACAGCTGTCCAGAATTGCCACAGGCCCTGTTTTTTGTGAATGAAATATCTGGGGGTGTGTCAGTAAGGTAATGCTGAGTGGCTTTGATGCCTGTCAGTCATGATGAGTCATGTCTCTTCACCTCTCTGCTGTGTCTGCAGCTGAGCACTGTGATGCATGTCCCTCTCCCCGGCCGGGCGAGCTATCATACCGTAAAATACCAAATAATAGTCGGGGTGTTTATTTGTTTCAATCACTTAACAAAACAGGCTTTTATTTGGGACCAGGCGTCAAATTTGGGACAGGCGTTTAATTCCTTCCTCTCAAAGATCCGCGATGAAAATGTCACAAACTTCTCCAGCTTCTCTGTGAATTCTCTGGCATCCTTCGGCAAGTGAAGTTGTTGCGGCGGAGGAAACGATTCAGCCAACCAGCACTCGCTGCAAACTCCTCATCTCTGCTGTCACTCACGGTGGCGTACATTTGTTTCGCCCTGATCATTTTGCGGGACACTCTCTCGTGGCGTGCCCGTTTGCTGATAACTCATTCCCGCATGTTTATGTCAACCTCCTCGCTTGACTTCTTCCAGGCAGCCTGGTCCTGTTGCTGTCCTCCTCGGACAGACGCTGAAGCTCAGTTTGATTTTTTCGCCCATCTCTCACTCTCTTGGGGTCGACAGAGAAACATCTAGAGGCTGCTTCTCCCGAGTTTTCCTCTGCATATTTTACGACAGAAAGTTAGAATTTCAAGTCGTACTTTTTATTGTTTTGCTGCACCGGAGCCATGGTGATCATCAATGTGATACTGACTGACAGAAAGCAATACAACACGTGAAAAAGGCGAAGAAGAAAAATTTGCAGTGTCAGTGGTCACGTCTTCTTCCTTGATTTAAAAAAAATAAATGAATTAGACTCGGCATTTATGTAGGAGAGGCAGCGCAGTAATTGATTAATTCATGTAATTCACACAGAAAGCTGCGCTGCCACTCCTAAAGAGACGTGACGGTAGACATCATGATGATGACGTCGGGTGTTTTCCAGGTGTTTCCCCTGCGGTTATTTATCAAAATATACACCTGCACCCTGCGTTTAAAGGGACCCTGCGGTTAATTGAAACCCGGCTATTATTTGGTAATATACAGCACATTTACACCTCGCTCTGTACGCCGGAACGGCGGCGGCCATGCGCATCCGCGATTCATTTGCAGCCTGGACACGGAGTGGTGTGTGTCCCCTCTCTGCTCTGACTGCAGGCTGGACTGCTGCATGAGGCTACTGAGAGACTGACCGCCTGTGAGTGCTTTTGGACGGGGGAGGGACTCACGGCAGCACCCGCTGCTCGTTGAGCACAGTAACTGCAGAGTGATACGTGCTGTCAAGTCAGAGTCTCCAAACACCACAAAAGTCTCGGATAACACTAGATTTGTCGTTAGTCGCTTTTGACAAAAAAGTCGTCAGAAGGATGATTTGTTTGTGTGTTATAATAGTCCAACCACTTGCATTTCGACATGGGGGGAATTTTCGTGATTTTTAATTTTTTAATTTTTTTCAGATTTTTTTTTCCCCTCCCATCCTGTAGCCTCCTCGCGCCCCCCCCCCCCGGGAGAGTGTCTGCGCCCCCCCAGGGGGGCGGGCCCCACCGGTTGAGAACCACTGAATGAAGTCATAAATGGTCATGTGTTGGTCAGCTCTAGCCAAAAATGTTGTTACTTGGCTGAAGGCTGCAGAGGTTAAAACTACGTGCTGAAATAAACTCAGTCCATGTGACTTATGTTCATTAGTGTAAGTTTACTTGTAGTGTGGACCTAAATGAAACAAAACTTCAACCTGCTGGGGTGCCACAAAGCGTTTGATGTTTTAAAATTTGCCGATTTTACACAAAGAAACACTCCCATACATAGCTCCCTCATCGATGGGTGCACGGGACCGACTAGGTCACCGCATTGAATATTCCCTAATGATGCCTAAAGGAGAGACCTGAGGTCTGGAGCTGTCTAGATTTGTCATGAAACACGGCTGAGGTGAAAGCAATGAACAGAGGAGGAGACCTGTGTGCTAATCCAGCAATCAACGGCGTCTCCACGGAGGGGTTTAGCATAAAAGCAACAGCAGCAGCGCTGTGCCGGTCACCCAACAGAAACCCTGGGTCATTTGGCAGCGGTTTAATCAACATCCAAATCACAGCAGCTCAACTGAACTGATTAAAGTGAATGTTTCCTTTCTTTTTCCTTGTCTCCCGTGCTAGCTAGATGTCTTTCATACTTGCACATTCAAGGCTAGGGAGAAGTAGGACCTAATAAATCCGTCGCAAAGGCAGGAAAAGAGTGGATGTTATTTACGTCAAGTTTATTTGTCCATTGAAACCCTCCAAATACAATTTATCAAGCCTTGAATCTGTTCTCATATTCAAATTACAGCTTTTTTTATCATACGTGATCAAAGTAAATCACTTAAATCTCTTATTAAGATAGTACAAGGACTTCTAAGGCCATCTTCATGAAACAAAAAAAGGAAAAAGGTTAATGTCTGTCCAAACAAAGAATCCAGCGTAGAATTTCACATCAACTAAATGGATCAAACTGTATAAGCTATAGGCAGGATAGCAATTATGAAATGACATGTCACTTTTTGCCGCATGCTGTCAGTGCTTGTGTGACTTGGGGAAAGGCAAATTAATGTGTAATTCATGTATAAATAAACCTTTCAATACAAAGACAAATTTGTATCGCCGTCACCATAGTAAAAGATTGACACAATGGGTACGAGTACCTCCCTCGTGAGTGCGCTTTCTGACAAACTTTCTCCTGCCTTACCAATTATAATGACTTTGGATCCAGCACTGCAGTGGATGTCAAATGATGTCTCAGTGGCTCATCTCCTCTCCAGAGACGCGCCGCTGGTGTAAATAAGGCTTGTTTCGGGACGTTCCTCCACACTGTGGTGGGTTTGGTGTTGTGGTTGCAATTATGGCCAGAAAATGTTTTATTTTTTTTTCAATAACCACATAATTTCCCTTAAATTATATCCCCTGACTCTAGATTTCAGGCAGTGCAGGAAAAGGGGCAGAAAGTGTGTGTGTCTGTGTGTGTGTGTGTGTGTGTAGCCGTTACACCATTAGACTAAGATCTGTCTCCTCTCACTGCCAGTCCCCATTTCCACAACATGAACCTTTTTCTCCTGTGCAGCTTCATTCATCAGTCTTAGCCTCTCTCTCTCTGTCAAGTCTCTCTTTTCCTGATTTGCACCTGCATTTCTCTTTCCCAAAGTTTTATTCCACCTCCAGTGTCTCGGTACAACCCCGTCTCTGTGAAATGATATGGATACGCAATTACTTTAAAGCAGCAGATATGTGTAAGTATAGAAATATAATACAAGATAAATGTAGTTTCATAAACGTTCACTAACAACATATTTTATTTGGATTCCCTACCATGATTGAAATAATTCAAACTAAAAGATATTTTAGTTTTATATTTTAGTGTGCTCGTGGGTGTCAATATCTTTTAGTCGATACATTTTGAATAGTGCATGTCATCCCTCAGGAGCAGTGGTGGTTCTAGACCAGTTTTAATAGGGGGGGCCAGGTTGGGGCCGGCTTTTTTGTTAGGGGGCACATACAACCCAGGAAAAAAGATAAATCCCTCATTCAGACAAAACAGTGTTTACAATTTCAGCAATTTTGATTGGGTAGTAAACTGCTGAGACACTTTATTTCAGCCTTTCCCTTCAAAACAAAATTGTTGCAAGAAATCTGTCATTGTATTATTGATGCAGACTCCCTGTCAGGGGGGCCACAGGGGGGTCCAGACTCGGGGTTACCCGCCCCCCCCAGAACCGCCCCTGCTCAGGAGATCAAGCCTACTGACTTTGGTGATTACCTGACCTTTAGTTTAGTGTTTTAATATTTGATTGGTAGCCATGGATTGTGATTACTTTGGTTTCCCCCTACATTTCCATGTCTTGAATTATGACCAGATATAACATGACATTCCCACTTCAGCCGGTGTGCTCATGTAAATGCAAGTGTTAGCATACAAATGTGCCAAACTATGATTGTGAACATAGAAAACATTATACCATGCAATGGCTGCATGTCAGCATTGCTAGCATTTAGCTCAAATCGCTGCTGTGACTGAAGCTGCCTCCCTCACAGTCATTAGCATGGCCTTAGACTCTTAGTTGTGTTTGGGAAATCGAAATAGTTGGTTAAATGTTGAAAAAGTCAACACTGACATGAAGCACTGGATTCAACAGTTTCAATTTGTGGAGATTTAACCAAAATGATGATACTTCCTTAAGCTTTAAGGTTACATTGATAACATTTTTATGTAGACACCCCATTTGATCTACAGAGCTTGTAGAAAGGTGCATAATAAAAGCATCTCTATTCATTAAAAACATTATCATTATTATTATTACTATTATTATTATTATTATTAATATTATTATTATTATTATTAATCTTGAAATCTTCTCAGTTTGTTCCAGCTTTTAAGCTGGAACAAACTTTTAGCCTAGAACACCATTGGTATCATGTGGAGTTGTGTTCGGTGTTTTGTCAGCATCACAAATCTTGGTAGCTGCCAGTTTATAGAAAAAGTATGCGCATTGCAGAGTGGTGTGAATACGATGGAAGGGGAGATGGACTGCACAATTAGTGGCTGAATGTTATCAGTAACAACTTTAACCAAGTGCTTTTTGATTCAGAGTCAGAAAACTAAATCCTAACTTGATTTGATGACAACAGATGATTTGTTTTGAAAGGGCCTGCCCTTTCAAAAACTACTTGGCCTGTAATTTGATGAACCATCTGTCTTTTACTATCTCGCCTGTTTCTCCTCCAGGTGCCAGCTACATGAGTGGTTTCCACCTGTGCAGTCTGGTCATGCCGCCCTTTGGTTTCCCTCATATGCAGAACTGGCCAGTGAACATTTAGGGTGCTGTTTAAAAGGAGCCCGTCTTGAGTGTTCTCTCTTTGTTTTCCCTGCTCTTAGCCAGCCTGAATTGTGTTGAAGTTTGAGGAAACTTCGAGTAAAAAAAAAAAATGTGTGAAGGGAGGTTGAGGTGTAAGAGGGGGTACCCTTTAGTCTTTTAACTGTTGTCTAGAGACGTTAATGGTTTGCACCACTTCTTTTTGTTTTGGTTGCTTTATAGATAAGTAGATTCGGTCTTTAGTTTGTGCTCTTGTTTTCAGAGGTAGAGATTAGTCAAGCCTAGTGTTTTATACATATATATGTATATATATATATATATATATATATATATATATATATATATATATATATATATATATATATATATATATTTCTATTAATTTGGCACAACTACCTTGTACCAAAGCATTGTGTTGAGCACAAAATAAACCACCTTCATTTTCATTTCTACTCTGACTCCTTTAAAGTCTTTATTGTTAGTTTTTTTTTTTTTTTTTTTTTTTTTTGGTTTCCCTGTATTTTTTTACAGGAGAGGTTGTTATAATGGACTAACTTTAACTAATCAGAACAATGAATCATATGATGTTGTAGGAAAGCGCTACCAGCCAAGCCAGTTGATAAATCAAACTCTTGCCAAACTCAGTTGAAAGACAAGCATAGACATCTTTCCTATTAAGGAAGAATCCTAGTCTTCTATCAATAAAATATGCCCTTCAGTTTTTATATAACTTATGCTACAGCAGCTATGCTAACCTCTTAAGGAGCCGCCATTGCTGGTTTCAACAGGGCGGTCGCTTCTCTCGATTGTTGTCACACCTCAAAACACAATTCCTGTCAAGCTATGTTACCATTCAGCCAGACTAAAGTAAAAAAAAAAAAAAAACCTTCAAAGGAAACACAATGACACATATTTCTTTGAAAAGGAATTTGGTCATTTCTAGGATTGCTTCATCTGTTCTCTATCCCAAATGTTCTTTATAGTGTTCCCCACAGTTGTCCATCAGAGCTTCTTTTCAAGGTGAGAGCCACAGCCTTTGACTACTTAACTGATAAAAAGCAGCCCTGATACAGTGCATGAATGGAGGATGAAATGTAAGAGCGTTTTGGGGTGATTACAGCGCTGCTTAGGACAAAAGGGGATCTGCATCAGGCATTGTAATGAGTCTCATCACCAGAAAAGGCGCAGCATGGGGGGACGTGGCCAAGTAGAAATCACAGTTTAGAGCCAGAGATAGATCCAATTCCCTTACCCTGTGTAATTACTGCGGATCAGGCTTTATCAGTGGCAGACATCAGCCCTGGGATCTCAGCAAAAATGAGGAAAGAAATGTTCAAGGAAAGCAAGAGGAGGGCGGAGAGAGCACTCTTAAAAAACACGTTGTTGAATGAGGGATTATCAGGTGTGCGTCAAATATCTAGCTTCAAACAGAATTAGAGGGAGGCTGGGTAGTCCACAGGCCCTTATCTTTTGTCATATGGGTGTTCTCAGACGGACTGCTTTGATTGTAAGCTAAGGGTTGTCCAAATGCTTGTATTTTTAAAATTTTTTTTAGAGCTGATGAGATACAGTGGATGAAAGGATCACATGAGGAACATATTCAAATGCAATGCACTTCTGAGAGATTCTTGATAAAATTCCCTTGCTCACACAAATTTAAATTGGATAACTGCTAATACTAACCAAAAGGGATACTTAACCAATTATCAAACATGATTACACATCAATGCAATACATACAGTGGCACAATGTGATACCACAACTCTTAATTAGCCACGCTGTATTTGTGGCTTTCATCAACCGCTTCCACTGAAACTAATTGGCTGTTCAGATTGTGTAAGGCCACTGGCAGCAGGGATACTGTACGGAGCAGGGGAGTGGCCAAGGATTTCACTATGAGGCAATGAAAGGCTTTATAAAGCACAGAATCAGCACATTGTCCCCCAGTCTCTCTAATCACTATTCTCTCCTAAGCATACAGAACCACGGGGCTTGAAAGCATTTCACAGCAGTTATACGAATGCATTAATGAATATTGCATTTTTTGCGGAGCTGCCAGAGGTTGTCCTTGCTTTTACACCAGGATACATATCTTATGTCTAGGAAAGTTTTCCTCGGCATTGTTGTGAAGCAGCTTGTGTGGTAACATCTAAAAGTGTTTTCGGTAGACACAGGTGATCTGAGGTTTCCTAAATCTTTGATGGGTTCTGTAATCATTTAAATGACTCACCAATCCAACAAAATGTTAGGCTGCATGGTAGAAGGGGAATCCTGTAAACGGCTACAGTAGATTATATACTACATGGTTATATTACAGGGCCCTTGAGTGAAGCTCTTAAATCTTTTAGTTTATATAGGATTTTCTCACATCGAGGATAATTCTATTAGCCGTGGCTTACAGTGAGAAAATCAATCAAGAAAATCAACAAAAGTCTCACACATATTATCAAGCCATGTATTGAAGAGAGCAGCATGTCCTTGTCTGCAGACGTTATTGCATATCCTAATATAGTGTATATGATTTCATTTATTAATGTCAGTACTTCATACATGCAAAAGATGCTAGATGTGTTTTCTGGCAGGATCAAGAGTCAGGTGTTCATTCTAAGACGCGTATATATTTACAGTACACCTAGACAGCATTGCCCCAGCTTTACATATACGATGTACCTTCAAACAGAACACACACCACTTTTATTAAATTGTATAACTTCCAAAGGCAATATAATTTTAATATCATGCTCAACTTATTGTCGGGCCAATTTCCTTCTCGCAGGGATATTCCTTTTAATAGAGAGCAAAATGCATAAGATAGGAGACAGTGGGCCATCTGCGAGTAATATTCCAAACAGACAGGTGGAAAAGAGGATTTGCAGGAAAGAAATCCTGAAAAAAAAAGTAGGCTCCAGGCTACAGGATCATGAAAATGCATGCCCATGTAATACAGTAGCAGCACAGTGCAGTATTTGTTGCTTGATAACACATAATGCCTTTCCCTCAACATGTCCAACAACAACAGCCCTCCCAGACAGCCAAATTGTTGCGGCACAGGCCTGGCCTGATGAGGGTGTCTGCTACCACCACACAATTTTGCCACTTGGGCTGTGCAGCCGCTTTCCTCATTTACCATTGCTCAGAAATAGTTTCAGTGGTGGTCAAAAATGGTTGAACACTTTACTACAGTTCAGTCAGTTACAGAAACACATTTCAGTTTGATTCCATGATTTGCTCAGTGTTATTCCTCAGAAAAATGCAATAATATGGATGTATTGTATAGAAGGGTATTGTGTTTTAAGGAAAATGTTGTTATGTAAGTGACTTAGGCGACTTATGTGTGTATTATTATGATAACTGATGTCAGTTAGGTGTTGTGAGATACTTCCCATGTACTTCACGAGACTAGATTGTAGTTATTTTTTAAAGTATGATCTTTTCTCAACCAAGTCAAGTAATTTTCAGAATATGCCATACTATGTTTACTGTTTGTCAACATGCTTTATTTTGAAAGTCTAACCAGACGTTGGAATATTAGGTAAAATGGCTAACTTGACTGCAGAGCCTTTACTTGAAAGTTTACTTTGACGTCATACATAATGTATTTGAGACATAACAGTGACGCTAGAGAGGAAAGTAGAGCGTCATAGTTTGAAGCTTTAGGGGCACTGACCGAGCTTCCTGGTCTCCTCTCTGCCGACTATTTTATCACCCCCCCATGGCTTCAACTCTGGTAGCCCACAGATGAAACTTTATTAAAAACGACAAACCTAGAGCTCACACATGTGCAATAAATGTCCTTTTCAGTCAATTCTGACTATCTATCCTGAGCCATGACAGGCTTGGAGGTGGTCATTTTCTTATGTCTCGCTGGCCTAAAACTGGTCCACTGTGTCAGCAAATATAAATGCCAAAATTATTGTGAATGTGATGCCTCCTGGAAAGAGAATATTTCACTCAATACTGTGTGTGTCTGTGTGTGATTTGTGCATGATGCTGCAAAGCCTGTACCCGACTTCCTCTCTGTGTTACCAGTTGTCTTGTAACCATTCATTTCCTTCCATAATGGAAAGCCATGCTAATGAATATGAATTGAAACATCTGCAATTTCATTCCTGCCTCATATTGTCCTTTTCTTTTTTTTTTCTTTTTTTCATTTCCTGGCAGTGACAAAATTTCCTCCAGCTCTTGGTTGGCTGCCACAAAGCACGGGCTGCTACGCTGTGGGCTTCATATGCTGAGAAGGTCACATCTCCTGATGATAGCTTTCATTGTCCTTCAGCGGCTCCCCTGACACTAATCTAGATGCATCAGTTTTAACTGCATCCCTCCATTGCAACATGCATCCACAGAGATCAATCAATCTATTCTGTAATTTCATCAGTATCTCTCTCCGGCTCTTCCACACCTAGCCGCACCACCTCCTCCACCGCCTTTCCCCTCCCTCTCCCTGTCACCTTCCCAAAGCATGAGACAAGCCATTCATCAACATTCCCATTGAGCATGGGTATTTAAAACATGTTTTCAGAATGCACCGGCTGGGATTCCTTGGGGGGTATGTGACATGGCCGTGGTCAAGGGATTTATAATGACTCTGTGTAAAGTTGTGTCATAAACATCATTCCACCTCTCTTCACTACATGATAGGTTATTCTTTTAGCCATGTGAACACAATAAATCGGACATGAGGTAGTGAATATAGGGTGACTTGAAATAACACCCTATCCCCTAGCAAACTTTTCCATTAAAGTAATTGTAATTAAAACTTACGGTGTTCTTGGCAGAGGGGTGCCTGGTTTTGTACAAACTCCCTCAGTCAGGAAAATATGCTGATATTTGTGTCTTCTGTGTTTCTCCCCTCGGTCCCTCTCCCTCTTTGTCATGTGGAGCACACACCGGCTCCTCTGCATATTTACCAATGACAAATGTAGGACTGTGGTCTTCAGGGGTATGAAGAGGAATCAGGTGCAACAAGGCTGCGGGCCTATAGGCTCCAGCGGCTTCGAGCCCAGGGGCCACCGGCAAAGGAGAGCTGTGATAAGTCTGGGCTAAAGAATGGCTGCGCTCGCATGGGAAGAGCAGGAGGGAGACAATTGGCCGTATTGTCTTCTCCAGCCTGCTGTTGCATCACAATACACATTCCCACCGCACACTTCATTAAAATCGATTTAGCTGTGGAAAAGGACATTTCAAGTCTCATGTCATGGGGGAGAGAAGAAACTTTCAGTGTCCAGTGCAACTGAAAGGCAGATGGACCTGGAGTGACTTTCAAAAAAATTTAATTCCCATTTGTTTCTGCCTATAAATAATAAATGACATAAACTGTCTATTAAATATGTATATTTTTTTACATTTCTAAATATTCAAAGCACACCATATTCTTTCAGTTACTCTCCACAACTGATTTATAAATCCATCCTTCAAGATAATTTTTAATATTGACCCTTTCTAAAACATGGATCTTTCTTTGCAATCTTTGAATGACTTTTTGACTTTCGAATTCAGGAAAAAGACTCCCGCACACAGTCCACTTCACTTGTGATTAAGTTAATTGACAATGTTTCAGTATAACCTTCATCAGGCTATCTCAAGGTTATAACCTGATGAAGGTCTAAGTACTGAAATGTTGTTGTCATAGCACTTATCCAACAAATGGTGGTTTGAGAAGGGCAGTTTACCAACTGTTGTAAGGTGGGTAAATGACTTGAAAGATCACAGGAGCTTAATGTTGATCTGGGCAAATTCACTCGGTAAACAGAATGGTGTAAAAGACAGTTGGGGTGCATATTTGCTTGTGGATGTAGAAATGCTTTGCCTGTTTGTTAGGCATTAAAAAACGGTCCACCTCCAAACACACTAGATTGCTCATTCTAAAGTCATAATATGTTTTTGAGATCAATTCAGCCATTTGATGTTTATCACATCAGATATGACTTGAGTGACTTTCTCTCACACCTCCTTGTGTCTGTCTCAATCAGCATTCTCATCCCTGAACTCTTGATCAGCCTGAGGCAGTCGTCCAGTCATTTTCAAAGCAGGCTACTGGCTCTTACATAACCTCACGTAAGTATCATTGGACATTATATTACCTTTGGCTCTTCACTGTGTCCAAACACACCAGGTCATTTGTGGTTTCCCAGCCTCTAACTATCACCTCCACTACTTTCCAATGCAGTCATGTCTCCAGTACAATTCCTGAGCTTAATTGCTCATCTGCACACAAAGTTACATGGGGATTTTGAGAGGGAGGCTCTCTGCTGATTACATTATAACAGGTGGTAAGAATAGAAAAGAGAGAATTACAATCTGAGGATTTAATAGTTGATGCTATTGAATAAAACTTGGTGGAAACACACTTTAAAAGATAAGACAAGCATATTATGCCTTGTTAAAGTGAAACTCTCGCCAAAAAGCAACCAAGGCTTTATTTGTGATCGAATATAAGTCAAACCTTTGTGTAAATGCATAATTACGACCTAATTGCGACCTAACAGGCAGTAGAGTAATGGTGGACTTCCTACCTGTTAGGTTGCACTCTGGGATCGACACTTTTTGTCTGCCATGACAGCGGCACACCAGAGGTGCTACTGCTATCGTCTCCAAAAACCTTCTTTTTAGTAAACTCTGTTTACACAAACAATGTTCTCAATGCTCGTGTTCATGTGTAGAGACCCTAGTGATACTACGAGCAAAGTTTCATGTTGTGTCAAGCCTTCTTAGTGTTTTAAGAATAGCGATTTTGATGCTAGCGTCAGAGTGCCCCTGCCCCCCATTGAAAATTAGCTTGCCCAAAAACGAAACTATGGTAAATCTTAAAAGTTCCTCTTTCGTCATAATTATCCATTAACACGAAGGTTTGATTCATATTCAATCACAAATAAAGCCTTGGTTGCTTTTTAGCGAGAGTTTCACTTTAAGTATGGTATACTTATTTTTAGCTTCAATAGAGGCATGTCTTTTCGGATGCTTATCTATTCCAATGGTTGATCCACCATTTTGGCCCATGCTGCAGAACCTCAACATCTATTATATGGATTCCCTGAAACTTGCATCCTAATGACTTTGGTAACCCCATGACCTTTTCATCTGGCACCACCAAGCAGCTCAGTATTTGTGGCTTTTTAAGTAGTTTTTGAGAAACATTGGAAGCATTGATGAAAAATGTTGACTATTTTGCCAACTTCCCTAATAGTTCACTGAGCCCAACTGCTTGAAACAACATCACTAATTGCAACATTTGTATTAGTTCAATATGACTGAATAGTTGCAAATTCCCTAAATGTAGGCATGCTAACAAATTAATGATGCTAATCATTGGCAAACACAATGCCTGTTAAATCATATCATTTTAGCATCCTGAAATTAGCATTTAGCTCAAAGGAGAGTGCCAGGTTGCCAGGTTTCTTGTTGGATTAGCAATGTTTCAGTGGTAATGAGCTAGAATGAGAATCAAGAATCAATTGCAACTTTAGTGCAGCTACAAATTTAGCAGAGGCACAAATCCCCGGCGCAATGCCGTGTTTGACTCCAAGTGAATTCCATTGCAGTAATTTGTAACTTTGTTACTTGAAAATTAAGCCATTATTTACACTCTTCGGAGGCACAGCTGTGTTAATGAAGAATAGGGGGTGCAGTGCAAGGTATCAGATTAGGCATAAAATATGTACCTGCATTTATTCTTTTTCAAGACACCTCTCACTGACAACATCACACACAACATTTCTTGTGGCTTTAGCAGAGAGAGAGTTACATGGGCCATTTCTACTGATAAATTCATTGAAGGCTGGTTGCTGGATATGCACTGTGTTCCTTCTATTCTAGTTGTTTATATCCCTGTAGCCTTTAGACAGCAACAAGTCAGCAGTGTTGCCAGATTGGTTTGTAATGGTTATGGATTGAAGTTTTCCAGACCAACAATTGCTCAGAAAACACCTGAATTGGTAAAAAAAAATTATTTCCCTTAAATAAGTTCTATCACAATAAAAACAAATAAATTCATAAACAACAAGACAAATATTGTGATTCATCAACATTTTTTGAATTTACATTTCAATAAAGCAACAATTCAAGTCTTCACAAGTGTAGAACATATGTAAAAACAACACTGGATGCTATTTATGGCCTGTGCCTGGAAAAAATAACAACAGTACAAATTACAAACATAATAGATGTTATCTAACTTGGTGAATGATGCAAAAAAACAATCTGGAGAAAGATGGTTGATTTTTTTAGACTAATTAGGTGCATGTTGTTAAATACTGGTGCTTTGGGCTAGTAGGTTGGGCCAGCCACCAGTCCAAATCCTGTCCACCGTCCAAGTCCATTATACCTGACATAATGCAATCCAAAACTACCCATTTGGCAGAAAAACAACCAATCTGGCAACACTGCAAGACAGACGTGTGAATTAGCATCAGGCTGTAGGAAGGTAAGCACATATCAGTAAGTGATTCCAAGTTATAGATTAAATCATTATAGGAGTAAGTGTCCTGAAATATATCAGTATGTTGTTTTTCAAATACAAACACCATTTTCTCTGGGTAATCAAAATAGTATTTTTTTGTAATGCAAATGGTTTTATCAGTAGGAGTTCTTACAATCATTTAACAGCTGGCACACTCAGACACAGTGTTGGGAGGACAAAAAAAAAAAAAAAAAAAGGTAGAGGGCAAAAATGCCACCAAGGGCCTTTCTACAGTATCACCAGTGTGGGGAATGCAGAGGTCAGCTGGGCGTACGTCCTCTCTCTTTCTAAAGTTTTACTGCAGTGATACAGTGCTGCTGTTGAGTAACAAATATATCCCTTTCATTAAAATCTGATTATTAATCTTAATATAGTAAGCCGGTACAGGAAATGAAGAAACAAAAAGCACAGGCCAAAGTGTAGAGTAGTATTTCCTAGGCAACTCAAAAAGATACACTGAACGTCCATTCTTTTTCTTTTTTTTTGTGTTGTTTTATTAATCATACCTGCTCCTGTCATGGCTGCCACTGAGATTCTTCCAGGTAAGTCCTTTTCAGTTAGGAACCCTCCTAATCAATAAAGATTTTTCTGCACTCCCCAGCTTTCTGCCAGAGGCTTGATTAGCTAATCTCCAGCCGCACAGTTCCCTCCATGTCTGCAGCATTTGTACTGGGAAACACTGGTCCTCCTACACGCTGCCTACAGGGGCCTCCTATTACCCTCTGTGGAGCACTGTCTGCTCGCTGCTGTAGGAAGCAGCAGCTCCCGCTAGGACCCAGTTTTAAACTCCAATGGGCTGCAATGTGAAGCTCTTATTTTGAAGACAAATTTGACCTGCTTCACTGTTCACGCCAAACTTTGTGCTTCATGCCACGTCACGTGTTTACGCCTACCCCAGTGGCGGCCAAATGGCGGCTTTTTGGAAAAGAAGGAATATTACACCGCCCTTCTAGATAGACGAGCCGGCACATTGCAGCTTTTACCTCGATGCAAATGTAGCACCTTTTCTATCTAAAAGGGGCTAGTATCTGCTCCCGCTGCTGCCATGTCGCAAAAAGATACAGAAGCACTGGTGTAGTCCAGGGTATACGCAGGTATACGGCATATACCCACTTATTTTTCAGTCAGCATTGCATATACCCACTTCTAAATCCCCCCTGATGCGCACCCAGTGGGGTCATACCCGTGGGGGATGGGGGTGTTGCATCACCTGCACTTTTACACAAGGTGATTTCATCCATCTTTTCCTAAGGTATCAAACCCTTTGCCCGCCCTCACGGTGTACAAGCTTACAGAAATGGAGCACACCTCAGTAGGCTGGGTAGCTCCCCGTACTTGAAAACCCATTCAAGTTAGTTTGATTGACAGCCATCAAGCCAATCACAGCCATTTGACCAAACCCACTAGTCCCGGCCGCCCTGGAAAGTAAACACTGACATGCCTTCACTCGCTGCAGCAGACAGTGAACAGAGCAGAGGTATGAAACGGTTATTTAACTTGTTAATAATGTAGAATTTTGTCTGTAAATAAATAAACTATGTCTTGCTTTGTGGCATGTCAGCTAATATTAAGCAAGCCAGGTGGCAAAGTTAATGCAGGCCAGGTAAAGTTAATGGTAACTGACAGATAGTTTTCTGATTTAGATATTATTCAACATAACCATTATTCTTTTTGTTAGGGATGCCAGAAAGAAAGAGGCAGCAGAAGATTGACTTCTTTTCCAAGTCAAGTTGTCATGTAAGTGGAGTTATGTGACAGGAGGGAAACAGAAAGCTAGCTTTCAATCCATAAATGCACTAATTCAAGTTTAAAGTAGTACATTCATATTCTTGCATTAATGCCATGTAGGTGTTCATTTACGTAACATAAAGCTATTTGTTGGCGCTTAAAACCTTCTTTTTAATGAAGAAAATGTCCTACATCAACTCATAGCTGTTACTGCTCTCGGAAACTAGAAAAGAATAAAAATGAAGACAATGAAATGCAATAAAACTATTAAAATCTTAAATAATAAGAGGAATGAAATAATATAGAGTACAATAAACGCTAGGACGAAAGATGAGTTAAAACAGATTAGAACAATAAAATATATGTAAAATAATTAATACAAAGCAGATAAAACAAAGGAAAGGAATGTTTCCTAATCAAAATCAAGGCTGTAGAGGTTTGATCTAAGTTTACATAAAGTATTTCAACACTTCCATGTTCAGGAATATTAACATTGAGTTCTTTATGTAGGATGTTTATGAGGAAGGGACGTCCAGAAGTCAGGACAAATGTCATTTCTAGGCTTATGCAAGTACTAACAGAACATTACACCTATAGAATCGTTGAAGATTCACTCAGACAGCATTACAGTTCAGCATCAAATTCTGAACTCTTGGCCTCTGTGTAGAATGTACTCTGACAGTTTTTACATACTCTCAACCCTGAGGAGACATGTAGCATGCGCATGGTTTTCCAGTGACCAGCCGATTCCTTATGGAAGCTGGTGCCAGTGGAAACCACAATTTAACCATAGGATTGTAATCCTCACTCTTCCCATGTTGAGCGCTCATGTGTAGAGAGTTTTTTTCATAGGTAAGACTACCTTAACCTGTAACAGAAATTCAGATAAGACTACAACTTAATTAAAACCATTAAGCATGTTGCAATTGTTCAAGACTGTTGGAACATTTAAGTATCAGCCAGTAAAGTTGATGCTACTCTTTCTCTATGTTCAATGCGATGACAGGTTAGCCCACCAGTTAACCTTTTTGGTATTACTTTGCTGTCTCTGCAGTGTGGATTTGCTAGCTGAGGTGGTCACTGAGGGGTGCAATGCTGCAACTGATTTCTCGGTTGTACGTATCAGTCTTTTTTCAGGAGAATTATTCATCAGCAAAAGACCTATTAAGTTTTGATGAATAGAACCTTTTTGGGATTAATTGATGATCAAATCCCCCAAGGCCTCTGCGGCACACTGTGAGCAGGTAATCACTTCTTTTCAGACAGCTCAGGGTACACCCAGGTGGCAAGGATGGGTTTAATTTTTTAAACTTCAATACAGGTAAAATGAAGACATTCACACTGTCAAGCTGCTCCATTACAATCCTTCACTCTGCAGACCTTAACCCTCTCTTTATTAGTGCTCCGATTCTCTTTTGTGGCCTGCCAAGGATCTTTGGGTTGTGCAAGAAAACAATGCTTTGTTTTAGGTGAGCACTAACACAGTCAGTGGAGAACTCATTAATCCATGTTGGAACATGACTTGGTCTGAGTGTAGCTCTATGTCGCTTAAGGACACACTAACCAAAACACTTACAATAGTCAAACCATTAATTGATGACATCCTTTTATATTAATCAGTCATAACATTTTTAATATATTATATCCTCAATGGTCCTCAGTCCTCAAAATATAGTAATATATATGTAATATTGATTCGGAGTAAGTGTGTTACTCGTTGTATCGACTCTAAACCTTGCTAGTATTTGCATTAGCTTTCTGGCTAATATTTGAACCAAAGCGTTCGATGAGCTGAGTGGACTAGATTATCGCCAGTTGCTCAGTTGTTTCTCTGTTTTGTTCTCTTTACTGGAGAAGGGAACAACATTTCCTTATGGAAATGTAATGATTATTCCAGCTATTAGCCCTGTGGAAAACCTTTAGATTTTGAAAAGCCATGAAAATGTTCTTTTTCATTGGCAAGTGAACTTAGTACCTCCACAGAGGTAGTATGTTTTAAGTTACTTTTAGAAGATTTTTAACATTCTTATTCAGATCTTAACAGAATTGAGAGAGCAAGTGCTACATTTTTTTATTCAAAGCATTGACATATTTAGTTAATACTCATTTAATTTAGAGTAAATTTGATTGAAAGTTTGATGGAATTTTAATGTCTGAATGGTATTAAACTACAGCTAGCAAACATTTAGCAAATCATTTAGACTAAAGCTAGAAGTGGCTAAACAGCTAACCTGGCTCTGCCTAACAGGCAGCAGCACCATCATACATTTTTTTTTTTCACAGATGAAATGAATGAGACTGTTGGATGGCTTGTTTCCCCTGTTTCAAGTCCTCATGTTAAGTTAAACTAAGACTCTGCTGGCAGTTACTATACAGACATGAGAGTTGTATTGATCTTTTCATCTAACTTCTAACTCACTCACCCTTGAACGATGGAACACATAGATAGTTCAGAAGTTTAGAACCACATGAGCTCATTCAGTACAGTCAGACTGCTGAGAGGACTACGCAGTGCTTTTGATTGGTCTTTTATGCTTTTGGGTTGTAGAAAGTGCTCTTTACAGAAGAGTTTGCAGGAAAAGAAATGTTGTCAATATGGAGAACATGCTGTGCAATGGTTCAGCCAAACTGACAACTGAAAGGGCAGGAGAAGAACACCACATGCCCTCAGCAGAAAGCCATTCACTTCTCACACCTCCAGAATCTGCGCCATCTGAATAGCAATGCAAACCAAAGGTTTAATCGGTCCCCTTAATGTTAAAAATATTTTCCCAATAAAGGAAAATATGCGGTTAACAATGTTAATGTTATTGTGTTATTTTTGAGGTGATAACAGTCAATCAGTTTGAAAATCTGAAAATTGTATTGAGTTAAGTAAGGAATGCTGTCAACTTCATGATCACTCCAGGTTGTATTTAATATGTCACACTGGATATGCGTGTAATCACAAAGACACATTTACTAAAAGACCAATTTTGCTTGGGACAAAAAAAGGCATGTCATGAAATACCCAGTAATTTCATTTTTTCAGAAGTGAGTAATTATTTCTCTCTGCATTGACAGCCCAGTTATTGAGTTGTCATGAAGTACAAGACTTGATTTAAAGAGTTTTTTAAATTTAATTCAAGAGGTATTAAATAGAGAAATGGTCAAAAATCTCTCAATACACTCAAAGAACCCCATTGGAATAAAGACTTAGAGAATAGCAAACTAAGTGTATAGCAGAGCATTCATTCCTGCAATTTAAAAACAATCTGCCTCATAGGAAAGATATCTACAAACAGTTGGGAGGATGTCAGTTTGTATTTGATAAAACAGAAATGACAAAAGAGAAAGGGATTCATTCATCCAAAATGCAATATTTCTATACAGGGATTACTAAAAACTAAACTAAAGTGGAGGTCAACCTGCCAGATGTTAGCCAGATTACAGAGCAAACAGAAGTTATTAGTAATTATTGGGAACTACACTTTGAAATGATATATGAACTTCTGATGTCACAATTAAGAAAGCCAAGAGAAACCATGTTGGTGGAGGATTATAATTTACAAAAATATCTGAACTAAAGAGTTGAGTGTGGAGGAGGTTAAAATATATATAAATAAGGAAAAATTGAGAAAAATATTTCGAGGTATAGAAAATCTGCTTGATGAAGTCTACATAGACCCTAAGCTTGCTAATGTTTGTTAACATTTGTTTTGAAGGTACTTGATGATCAAAGGTTTTCCTAATCGCACAATTCAGCTTCTTGACTAGATTAGATTTTCTGTTTTTTATAGATTTGCTATACCAATTTGGCTACCACAGGAGATTTGTTAGAAGACTTCTTAAAGTTGCAGAAAATGGGCATTGGTCAGTGACCAATTTATCATTTTATCCCGGAAAATCTAGTCCTAGTTCTGTCCATTTACAATGTGTTTATTACGTTGACCAATTGGATCAAAGGGTGCTCTTCGGCACACACCTGTAAACATGGTGAAGTAAAAGAGAAATGCTGTTGCTGGTGTGTTTACATGTGACTGAAATAAAGGAAAGGTTACAGTTGTTTCCCTTTCTTTTTAGGTTTTTAAAGATTTGAAGTGAACGAAAGCATGTACATATTGTGAAATTCAGAATGATTATTTTATGAATAATCATGTAGTTTTTAATTGGCCAAAGAATAAAAGATCTATATGTGACGAGAGCTGGTACACTGACTCTTCTTATTTACCCTCTAGACCCCAGAGCTCCCCGGAGTGCCCATTCTATATTTCACAATAGCGCCTGGGAGCATAAATCATTTTTTAAAATCATTTCCAGTGTAACAAAGCAGGAAAGTAAAATCCTGAGGTTTCCACATATAAGTTCAGCATTTTTTTCTATAAGAAGTCAGTACTAAGATACTGAACACCACAGTGGAATCTGACAAGGATGTGAATTCAAGCTTTTTTGTGTGAAAACCACATCAGCATCAGTAAACAATGAGACCCTCTCACTGCCGGGGCTTCACACTGCTGACAGGTGGTAAGCGCGCTGAAGAGTCAGTAAAGAGAACTCACTGGGTCGAGGTGATTTTTCCACATATTATTTATTTTTTATTTTTTCTCGTATAAGTTGCCAAATACACTGCATTACTGTGTGGGTTGAGGTGTGGGAAGTTTATCTTTGATTTTGAACGCCTTTTATTTTGAGCACTATCAAGGATTTGTTTTGTTGTCAGATTGACAGAGAGAAATGTGAATAACATATTTGTTATATAATTGACTTGCAGTCACTTACTCTCTCTTATTTCAGGCTGACTGAGATGCAGTTATCAACAGCTTTAATGACGTTTGTTGTTTTGTCTGTTGTTTCATTTGATTAAAAGTGTAGAATCAAACTCTGTTTAAACAGCTACACATGCCACATATTTGGTTTCAAATTTAAGAGAAAGTACTGGTTTTTGAAATGACTTGTGATTGTCAGTTCCTGCTTTTTAGACAGAGCTGCGTATTTGGACTGAGCTGTTAAACGGATTTTGATTATTTTAAACTAGTTTAAAAAAGAGGAATTTTATTGAAGGAAGCATTGAAGACCATGGGCACCTTTTATCAGTAACATACAGTTTTGCAAATCTGTGCTCTCGGATTCAGAGTCCGTGATTGCACAGGTCATTAGAACTAACATTTTGATTATAGCAGGGGATGGGGTGTGGGTGGGTGAAATAATTCATTTTTGATGGGGAACATATTAATAACTTAACCTGCAGCCATCCTCCAGCATCAGGGCCTTTCTGTAAGTTGGCTGAAGTGGCGGACAGCACAGAGCAAGTTCAGTTGCTTAGCTGGGGCATCTTAAAGCAGACGAATATGTTTGCAGTAATAAGATGGGCCCTTGATCTTAGGTCAATGTCCTCCAGATAAATAGAGCATTTTGCTCATATATAGTCGAACAGAGTTGTTGACATCACCTTCATTGATTATTGATCACTATCAAAGGCAAACCCCATGTAGAAAGATTGTCAGTAGCTGTGCTGGGTTGCTTGTATCCAAGGTGCCTCCAGTGGGTCAATGAGAAGAGGGCAAAGTCCAAGCACACCGATTGTGAATCCAAGAGCAGGGATATACCAAACCGTTTGCACAGATTGTAAATCTGTTCGCACAGATTTCCACATCCAGTTTTTTTTATTTTTTTTCTACCACGTGACTCTAGATGGGCTGCAAAGTAACAAATAGTTTGTAGGTATGGCTTTTCTTTCTGGGGGGGAATCATTTAAATTTGTGTTGAACAGTCTGCTGGAAGTTGAAAGAAACTGCTTGTGATGTTTGACCTTTGTTCTCACAATTATATCAGGAATATTATACAACAAATAGTTCCGACCAAGCAATCTGATTGGTCAACAAGAAATTTAGAAGGTGGTCAAATCAGCATGACAGGACGCCTGACTCATTACTCAAAATATTACTCCGCCAAGTCTGTGGCAACATTGAATTCATCTCCATGGCAACATTGTAACTTTCAGAGCTGGAGTAGGAAATGGTGGAAAAATTGGCTACAGAATGGATCTGTTTGTTGTTAATTTTGATTTATTTGGATGAATGGTTGGAGGAGGATGAGAGGATGATGCCTCTGACTTTCTTGAAATGACCAGGTCCTCCTCAGTGATCGCAGCATGATGTTCAGTTTTGTCGCGGCCCGCTCTCCTGACAGACTTTATGAGTTCACTAAACACGTTGTTTGACGTTGTGAACTCAGTGTCTTGCATTAGACACCATGCCCGACTGAATGGAGGGTCGTTGATAGAACGGTTGATGCCAGCCCTCAATCCGACGTAGCTGCTGATGGAGTAGTGTTGACCTTGGCTGTTTCTTGCTGACCCATAAAATTCACGAAGAATCCTGTTTAGCTCTTCTTTTGTTATAGTTACAAAATCTACATCCTGTTTAGTGCTTCTTGGATACTCCTGAAAACATCTGACAGCCCAAGAAGTTGATCGGCGATAAAAAAAATAGCATTTTCTGTATATCTGTGCAGTATTGATTTAGTTCGGGAAATTCCGAGATCGCGATAAAATATTAAGGTCAGCTCAGACTTCACTCATCTGGGACTAGAAAATCCTTTCTGTTGCTAGATCGTTACTAAGGGTTGGATTATTTGCTGCAGTGGTAAACTACGTTCCATTACACATATGAGTCTACTGACGTGACTGATTTTGTTTCAGTTATTAGTCAGTTATTAGTCAGACCCCATGTATTTCCACGGTGCTGCTCCTGACCACATCACTGTCGTGCTCAAATGACGTTAAAGCACACCCTCGAGGGTAATATTGCTTAAGGTCATAACATTGCAATACACTTAAGTGGACATTCAATAAATCATATAGTATATGACACATATTTGACACAATGTAAGTGACATGACACATTTCTTGTTTATTCTTGTGAGAATAGACATATTTACCTTTTTTGAATGACAAGGAAATGATACTTCAAGATTTAGACTGATCCTTTTTTTATTTTTTTTGTCATCATTCGCATGAATTTGACCGCTGGACTGTTTGCGTGTAATTGCCCTGAATAGCCAGTCTACTAATTGTACAGAAGCAGGAAGCTAGCTAACAACATTTGTAATCTCTGTACATGTTGTTAAAGAAAGGCCTGGCCATTGGGATGAAAGGTCTATCACAATAGTGAAGTTTGACAATGGTCGATTATTGATAATTATTGATGATGGTATAATACATTTGCCATATAGACTGCTGTAGTTATGAGGCCTCAGACCTGGCAATCGAGTTTACATTTCTGCACTTCTGGTGCCCTTATCTCTGAAGTCAGTGAGTTTTTTTAATGGGTTTTCGTTTACATGCCTGAAATAAGGTCTATGGTTACAACCATGGTTTTCTACCCGTCAATATTTACAGGGATCCCCATCTCCCAATTGTTGCGCTATACAAATCAAAATTTTCTCAATATGCAGTAGGCCTTTAACATTACAATATTGCAAGCCAAGACAATCAGTCTATAGCCTACATGACAACACACACACTTAACATTTTTTGATAATCCGATATGCTATAGTATTTGTAAAGCAACACTGACATAGGAGGTTGCATAGGCTAAAGTTGTTTGGATGCACGTTGTTTTATAACAAGGAAAGTTAAAGTTTTGCATTACCATGCAGAGACAACAAATAATTGGCACCAATCTGGCGCACTTACAAGAGCAAACAACTGACTAAATGCCAGGTATAGCCTATCGGAGACTGGCATGCAATCAGTGCACTTGCAAATGAGAGCCTGCAGCATGACCGATCGTGTGACATTATTTAACCATCCATCTACAGCAAATGCGATCAGACAGATACATCACTGAACACATACACAAAGTACATTCGCCTAACCGTGCGAACAGGCCATCTCTCAAATTGAAAAAAGCACCACTGCGGATGTTGTTAGACAGCCTATAACAAGCAAAACATCACCACGTTGGTCTCCAGGTCCAGGACCTGCTGTGCGCCTGGTTGTCCGTGTTATTAGCTGCGGAAAAGCCTTGTTCGCACTCAGCTGACGGGGGGAGTTACGTGCAACTTGCTATGCACAGTCTTTCCAATGTTTTCCTCGCTGCAGTGCCCTGTAGTTACCAGTCTCGAATCTGTTCCAAAGGTCCTCCTGCTCTCCTGGCCAGAAAATGCTTGTCAAGAGCTTTGAGCATCAGGACCAAATTTGACTCCGGTAATCGCTTAGTTAGAGAGGCAATCACTGATTCATAAAACCGAGACCTGTCTATTTTTTGCCCTGCCTTCACTCAGCTTAAAAAGTATAGATGAGACGGACTGTTTAGCCTTCTTGGTTGATTTCCCATCACCAGTCATCTTCATGGCCCGTCAAAACATTGGCAGTTTGTTGGATAGCGAGACTTGAATCCACGAGATGTCTTTCATGACAGACAAATCTTCCATACATCCTGAGTTAGCAAGGTGCTTCAGAAGTCCCTTGTATTTTTGCCTCTCAAGATCATTGCGTGATGTGTCCTCACTGGCTGTTTTGAAATAGAGTGCTACTGCGGGGAAATCTTTCCATACTGCTTTTACTGTTTTAAAGCTGCTGGCAACCCACCTGATGGTGAAGATTTGACCTATTTTCAGTATTTCCATGTCGAGCTCGGCCACTGCTTCTATAAGCAATCTGGCTGTTATGATCTGGGTCTTGGCAGCCTCTTCTTTCCCTGTGTTTGTTGTATTTTTCCCTGTGTCTGTCTGATCCTCATGTCTCCCCCTCCCCTGTCTGTGTTATCTGTGCATGGCTACTCTCTCCAGCAGGAAGCGCCAGGTGATACGCATCCAGTAATCAACTACTCCATAAAGCCTCTGGACCTTCAGCCACTCATCGCCAGATCATACTTTCAGCCGGAGCGGTATTTTGAGTTTTGGATCCTGGCTCAATCGTGTTCTTGAAGTTCTCTCGTGTCAATAGCTTGTGTAGCTCTTTTTGCATCATTGACAGCCAGTTCTAATCCATGCACCTGGCAGTGAAAAGAGTGCACGTTCAGAAACTTTTCTTTGAGTCCAACGACAAGCCCACTGGCTTTTCCTGTGAGCACTGCAGCTCCATCGGTGGCAATGCTCATCAGGTGCGTCTTCAAAAAGTCATCATCCATTCCAGCTTCATGTAGACTCGCCATAATCGGGTTATAAATGGATTAAGCATCAACCCTATCCGTAAGTTCTACTAGATCCAGGAAAGCGCTGTCTACATCCCCCTTACTGCTGACAGCACATCTTACGTAGATTATTAGATAGGGACTGCCATGAATGGTGCTTTCATTAATTGTGATTGACAACCGTGAATCCATTTGTTTCACATTGCCGACAAATTTGCCGCGCATTACCTTGGAAATGTGATTATTTCTGCACATGCATGGTCAGATTTATGGATATTACCAACTTCGGCTCCATTAAGCTCCTGCATTGTCATGAGTGGGTTGAGCTTTTAGTACGATAGCCTTTCCTTTGCCACGGTGTAAGCTGTTCTGAACAAGACTGTGGTTTTCTTGAGTAAATTGGACTGTATGTCAATGAAAGTGTTTGGGAGGGTGTCTTTCTCTTTCACCTGGGCTATTTCCACTGACCTTGTGTGGGCCTGGCTGTCCCTGTGTTTGTGTATCTTCTTACGTAGCCTCTTAGCTTCAGAGCTAGTAACATCACCATTGATCCATTCCTCTGTGAGGTGTAAACCCGGTCCCTTTTCTGAGATTAGCAAAGTTTTTGCTTTCCTACACACTAAACACCCTCATTTTCCTGCCATAATGTTATGCCAAAGGTTGCGGTCGTTCTATTCGCCCACCTGTCGTTGCCCAACCAGCCGGCAAGTTACTTTTGCTAACAGCAGTAGCAGCTAACATTACCTCAGCACCTGCTGCGTCTTTGGAGCACTCTGCCACAACTTCACGTTCTTCTGGGGAGTCTGGGTGGGAGAGGATCGTCTGTTCTGGCAGCGAGTGGGCCCACTGTGCTAGCTGCACCTGCATCATCTTTCGGTGCCTCTTCTTCTATGAGTGCCACCTTTTTGGATGTGAACCCAAAGTGTGTGAGAGATACACTCTGGTTTAGCTTTCGCTTGCTACCCATTTTTAGTATGACTTCTCAATGTTACATCTTTCTTCTGCTTGGCGCCCATGGCCAGTGTGCATATCTGCACAGGACTGGCTGGCTCCACTTGGCCAAAAATAGAACATATTTTTGAATAAATGTTTTGAATTCTGAATATATATATATATATATATATATATATATATATATATATATATATATATATATATATATATATATATATATATATATATATATATATGAGATTCCCTTCAAATTTTGTGTGATGGGTTAATTGTGGGGGTCAAGCCCCCTCAAACCCCTGTATTTTGCACACTGGTTACCACAGGCTTAAGATATTTACAATTGAATTAAAAAGTGTTTAGTGTCATATAAACGAGCAGCTCAATGGGACTGCAGAGATTGTCGGGATATTAAACGTCATGTTCGTTATATCCTTTCATTTCTGTTTGCATTTTATGTATACATGTAAAACTATATAACATTTGATCAAAGTATTTTATTATTGGTATTGGCAGAGTCACTCACTGATACATACTGCTGTCGTTCTATTGCCCAAGCCTAGTTGAATGACCTAACTGTGTGTCTGACAGGGAACATAAGAGTATTCTGACTGAACTCTGGTGTCTTCTGTTGTATCCCTAAAGTCTTTAATTTTTTCCTCTCATTCAGAAGGCAGACCCTGCCCACCGCACAATTCCTCACTTAAGTTGAAACATTATCGACTAATGCACACAACTCCTCACAAGAATTTGCTCTGCCCTTGGAGAATTTACATCTTCCTGTCGACTTGGTATGAAGTCTTGCCACTGCTTAAAAACACTTTAGGTTCTGTCTGAACATTTCTGAAAGGAGCTGCACATTAATTGTTTGTCTGGAGGCTGACTGATCTCAGAGGTGAACTGAAATTTTACAGATGAACTTCTGTACTGTAAAAGTTCTGTATCAGATGGCTGGTAGGGTTACAACCCACACAGCTCATTATTTTTGGTTTACCCCGCCAGGTTACTGCTATGGGTCTCACCGCCAGTGTATAATGCGATGAGGCTGGATGCCGTGGTTAGAGATCGCCTGTGTCCATTTGCTTGTGCTCATATGCTCAGATCCGAGACAAATGTGTAGCAATGCATGAATCTATGGAGGACCAAAACTGCCAAATCAGAAATAAATAATTGAATAAAAAAAAGGCTCAATGAATAGGCCATTAAAATGCACCCGAATTATATTAAAAATAATTGCAGACATTTTGTAATTATAAAATGTGACAAATTGATATTTCTGCTCATCTGTATATTTACAATTGTATCAATGTAAAACTACATTACATTTTACCTTAATGAATTTTTTATATCAGTATTTATTTCTGTATTATCTCTCTGCAAACATATTATTTTTTTATAAACATTATTTGTGGTGCATTTAATGTCATTAACTTTCACTACTCATATGCATTTGGATCAAAGTACACTGAAAATTGTGGAACATTTGGAAAAATTTAAAGTCAAGTTGTACAGTCATGTGAACATTATTTTACAGCATGAAGAAACCCTTAACAGAAAAAAACAAAACAAAAAACAAAACATTTAAATACATGGAAACACACCAACACAAATCACCTGTTCATTCATTGGCCCATGGCCCAAGATTCCACCAGATTCAATTAAAATGTGTTAAGTAGTGTTTGACTAGCTAACAAACAAACGGACAAAGAACAAATTGAACCAAAGACACTATCTCCCTTTGCAGAGGTAATTATGCAAATAGACAGCAGCAGGATCCATTTCAGAGAAACTCACACAATGATGCATTTAAGACACCACAGTCATTTTCAGCCAGCCTTCCCCTCAATACTTTAACTAACCACATACAGTATGTAACACTGTAGCACAAATCCCCTCTCTGTCTCTCCTGTTCTCTCTGCTTCCTATCCCTGTCTCCCTCTTTTTTACTCAGCTGAGACAATTAAAGTGTGACAGGTCTTCATTTAACAAGTGCTGTTTCACCTGGTGAGGTTGAACACATGGCATTCTAATTATTGGCCGACAACGCTGGGGCTTCCTCGCTGTTTTACTGGTTCTCCAATGCAGCCCTAATGTACCTGACAGAGAAGGCACACCAGACCTGAAATTACAGGGATTAATGTTTCCAAGACTAAACACTTCAAATGGGTTCTCCGATGTGAGTGCCATGCAGGGGAGCAGGCAGAAAATCCACTTACAGCATCATTGCTTTGGCATTATTCACTCTTGAAAGCGCAGCACATTTCAGCAAGCCTCATTGATGAATGTGCTCTCCTTGCCAAGAAAACTTTAATTTGGAGTGTTTAGTGTAAGCTATACAATAATTGTCAGGATGTGGGGAAACCGGAGAGGAGGCCCAAACGAGAGGGGCTTTGTATTAAAGCTAAGAAGTGTTAAATGGTTTCTTTGATCCACCTACACTGCCTCTCGTTGAATTAACTGAATGTTTATCTGATTGTGATACAACGTTTGGATAGCAGAATATGAATTGTGAAAGGATTTTTTTTTTTTTTTGTGAACCAGCCCTTTAAAAACTGAAACCAGGTGAGGTGAATCAGAGTGCACGCATGTCTCATTTATAGAATTTATGCAACACATACAGCAACAAGTTTAAAGCATATACACGTATAGGCGGTTAACCAGAGCCTTACTGACGGATGTCAAGGGGCAGGTTATAGGTTTTCTATTGTAACATTCTGAGGTCCAAGTCGTCAGGTGTGCAATTTCAAAGATTTTGGAGAAAATAAATGGTATGTCATCTTTAAAATAAAAAAATTAAAAAACATTACCATGTTGTATAAAGACTGTTACAGCCTAAAGGGGAAAACTAAAAGGTGAACCCAAATGTACACACTAAAAAATTGGGGAGAACAAAAAGCGAGCTTTAATTTTACCTAAGCTGAGAAATAGAAAAAATAAAAAACAAGTTAACAAATGAAAATGAGTCAAAAGACCAAACAACATAGTAGCATGGCAATAACATGGCTAAGCAACAAGAACCAATTCAACAAAGTTCAAATACAAAAGACACAAAAATAACAAGTTAAAAATCAAAAACCCTACTAATGGGGAGAACACACAAGAGAAGACGCACTCATGAACTCTCAAGTGATATCAAGACTTCTTTTTTTTAATATAGGAATTTTTTTTTCCCGCAGCCAAAGGCCGCACGCTGGAAATCCGGCACGGTGCCTGAATACTTTAAGCCCTGATGAAGTTAGCTGCTACGGACGTTTATGAATCATCTGAAAGTCAAGCCTGTTAACTTATTTGGCAACCTGTTGCTACTGTCTGGTTAAGTGCTGCTGCTGCTCAGTGTTCCTCCTCCTACCCAGAGAGTTTGACACTGGGCTGAAATTCTCTGAATAATACAGACGGGGTAAAAAAATGGATTTGTCTTTCTGTGAAAATGGCCAATTGGGCAAACCAGAAGGGGACATGACTATGGTTCTCTATACTGTATGTGTATAACTATTACTGTGTATTATGAATGTGTGAATCAGTTGCATTGAGTATAGTCTTCTGAAGTCAGAGAAGATGTCTGTAAATGGCCACATAATTGTAATAATGATTTCTACTTTTCTGTGAGAAGGAGAACATGGAAATAATTATGTTTTCACAGTGTTGTAGCAATGCTGACATAGCTTCCACATATTGAATTTGCAAACCTTTCATACTAAAAAGCACATATTATATGTATTCAATATGAATAATTGAGACACAACTCCTGAGCTGCCCGCCCTCACCCATCCACAGGGGTTAGATGGTCTTAAATCCATGTGCAGAGTCAAACACGACTCCCATCAGTTTCATTCAGGTGGAAATAGGCCCTGTGGACCAGTGATAGGTGAAGAGAGGGTGCACGGGAAGACAGCTGCTGAGATCCATCTGGTGTGCTGGAGTCGAGCTGGGTTAGAGCAGGAGGTACACGTGTCAAATATAATGAAGAATAGGAGCAATGTATCTGCCATATCCATCTCCCACTCAAGCCCACTGCTTATCCAACTCATCACTTTGCTCAATTCCATCTTGCTATTGTTGTACATTACCGTTTGTCGTATTGCTTTTATTGTCTATAGGCTCAAACATTTTCATCTTCAGCTCCCTCTGCAGATTCTAATATTTTAGTCCCTGAAGGCTTGTTTATGTTGATTTAATAGTACTTGAAAAGATTTCTGGAGGAGTTGGAGGAGTCAACACCAGATTGATGCGATCTGTCATGCAGGTTATGAAGCCCATCAGTGTACTCCTAGTGCAGGCAGTATTCCCCAATTGTATGCCTCCGGGGCATCTTCTTGACCCCTTTTTAGCTTAATTTCTTCATTTTCCCCCAGGCTTAGAGTTGACAGGCTGGCGCTGATCACTGATCGTTGTATGTGTGAACCATGGAAACTGGTTATATATTTTAAAATAATGCTAAACGCAGGTGCCTGTTTTCCTTTGATAGTACATCAGATGTTTGTTGTGCATAATCCATAAAATCAGCTGCTTTTTATATTCGTTATGATTAATTATTATGATTTTTCGATTGATAATAATTTCAGAATGTCACTATTCTCTAGACAAGTTGGATAAACATCTCAAATTGAATTACCTTTTTTGTATAGAAGGGTTACAGAGTGCAACACTGATATTGGCTGTAATGAAAATAAGAAATGAGTCCTAGTGTCCAATGTAGCTAAGTAGGTAGAGTGGGTTGTCTAGTAACCGGAAGGTCACTGGTTTGAATTCCGGCATGTTGAAGTGTCCTCGAGCAAGATACTGAACCCTTAATTGCTCCTGATGTGCAGTTGGCTTCTTGTATGGCCATCAGTGTATGAATGTGTGTGTAAAAAGGTGAATTTGAGAGATGTTGTAAAGCACTTTGAGGTCAGTTGACTGGAAAAGAGTATATATGAAGACAGTTGTGAGAGAGTTGTGCCTCCTACTACTGCATCAGTGTTTTTAATTTTTTATTGCGGTTATTGTTTTTTAAAACAGTACTGTCCTTTGGCTGCTGTGGCAAACAAATGTCCACGTTTGTGGGACAATAAAGGAATACTGATTCTGATTCTGATTCTGAGTTACCATCAGCTAAGAAATGTTAGGCTCCCTCTACATAGTTTTCTAAGTGACAGTCAAAGTAACTTGTTGAGACTTAGATAATAAGTTGATTGACACCATTTTCTTGGCTGCATGCCAAATGATAGCATCAGTAAGCTCAGCATCAAGAGTGGAAGCTGGTAGAAATAGAAGTGCTGCTTGTGTTAACATCAGGCTAGATGTGTCCTCATTTCCAGTCATTATGCTAAGCCAAACTAGCTATCAAAACATGTTTTTAGCATCCCAACTTTCTCAAAAGGGAGTTTTAATTTGGTTTTGTTTTTTGGCCACAAAGTACGTCAAGATGAGATGTTTTAATCTTCCATATCTATATATATTGCAGAATGTATTTACTGCATTATAGTTTTCTTAGTTGTTTTAAGGCTCTCTGGAGTATGGACCCAGGGCCATAGGATCATCATATCATTGTCATAACATATTACCATATCATTTATGCATTTGCTGTTCATGTAACTACATAAACACATGGCTACATAAAATGCCTGTCATGCCACATTATCAAAGATATCAAAGCATCAGAAAATCAACAATTACCAAAATCACCATTATAAAAATCTGCGTAGTTATGTTGCAGTGGATGACATGACGACTTCACTGTAACACAACACGCTATAGGCTTAGGACTATTCATGAACTAAGGACGCAGAAAGAAGCGTCCATCAGAGCAAGCCATGACAAGACTTGATACTGTAGATAAAGCACAAAAAGCACCAATACATCTCAACCCTCAACACAGATTGACAGGACTGAATCGAAGCTGACCAACAAAACTGAAACCAGTCTGAACACTTGCCTGCTAAAGACAGATACATCACTGTCCAATAACACATTCTCTAAGATATTGCACTTTCCTTACATCATATGTGTGTGTGCTTTGGTTTTCTCAGTGCTGGTTTACGTGAAAACAAGCCTCAAAACAACCTGCCGGTAGAGTCAGACGAACAGGTTGCTCTCTCTCTGCCTCGTCAGGTGGCTCACATGTCCTGTTATAATGCCTGCAACTGTTCTGTTGTTGTGTTTGTTGTGTCTGTCTGTACCAGCACACCTTACATGAGGTATTGTAACTTTAATTTAGAAGGAAGTCACATATTAGCATTATTTTGGATATTCATTATTTATTTCAAGTTAAACATTGACCTGTAAATCTGCACCTTTTATCTTTGACTGGCTGGGTGACTTATATTATTAAGTTGTATTCTTATTAGAAAAGAGTATAATAATATGAAAATGGATTGCTTAAAATGATTTGTATATTATTGTCACCTTGGGTGTTGTCTGGGGCTCCATGACAAAGATTTCCTTTAAATGGGCAGTGTACACAGCCGTTTCAGTTGTCCAGTTGCCCTGGGCCATGGGTCATGGGAGGCAAGGCCCTCTGACCCAAAATCAAATCTAATCCAATGTAAATCTGTTGAGGGGGCCCTTGGAGATCATCTTGTCCTGAGCTAAAGTTATTGACTATTGACCACCCTTCCCACTTTAGCTGACAAATAGTAAAAAGAGTGATGGGGAAGGAAATGCATCAGTAGTTAAAACCACTATACTTAAAAATAGCATTACAAATAGTGTAGGTTCAGACCAAACACAAGTATAATTGTGTCACTCAACCAGGGTTTGATAGAGATGCAGTATGCCTCAGGTCATTAGTTTCCACTAGGATTGTCAGTCCTCCTCCTTCAGTAAAGACCTTATATGTTGGCTTCTCTTTCTCTTTAACAGTTTCACTTATCAACAAAAATTCACAGTACCGGGAGAAACAACTCACAGTTCATGATGTTCTTTTGTTCATTATGTTCTCACAGTCTGTGTGTGTGTGTAAATATATCCTGAACAAACAGCAGAACCAACATATTGTTTGTGAACTTTTCATTCTTTCAACTGACAGACAAATCACATGCTCACAAGCAAAACACATGCTCTGTCTGACAACAAATAAAAACCTGACATGATTAAGCTCTGAGATGTAAGCTGCTGCCTTGACATTACCGTTTTTTTTCCCCCATTTCTTTTTTTACCATGCATTTTCTGTTACTTGGTTTCAGATGCAAGATCAGTAGATTTGCAGCAATGGGAGTAGGAGTAGAAGATCAGTGTGGTTGTGCATCATTATCACATATGCCATTGCTTAAAATGGTCAGTTGCCAACAACTGTTTGTCTCCAGTTGCACCACCAGTCACTATTAGGACGGCTCTGGGAATGACAAACTCAAGTATTTGTGATAATGTCTGGAGTCTGTTAAAAGACAAAAAGCTGCCAAACTGGATTCATGCAATACAGTTGTGACAGTAGTGAGATTAAAAAAAACAACACTGTGACAGCTTCTTCTATTTTCTTTTATGAAAGAAAACCCTGACCCGAAGCTCAAACAGTGCAGAACAATGGCCCCAAACCTTTATGTACAGGTGTCATATGCTTCTGCAAACAAACGTTTAGAGCATATTTTGTCACTCTTAACATTAAATAACACACACATATCTTATCAGTGACGATGAGGAAGTTGAAGCAGGCAATATTTGTGTCTTGACCCGCTCTACTCAGCCTTTGACCAGCTTACCCAGATATTCTTACCTTAGCTCTCATTAATCTCGGTCCTCCTGCCAAAGCCAAACCCTGCCAATGCAGACAACCAACACAAGCCAGTCAGAGGCAGAAGACGGCTGGTCATGACCCTACCTTGGGGGAAAGAAAAATAAAAAAGGGTTACAGCACCTGGTCCCTTTCTTATACTATGGCCATGAACGTGGTTAGCTTAGCTTAGCATGAAGACTAGAGGTAGAGGGAAACAGTTAGCCTGACTCTGTCTGATTAAAATGTTCAGTCTGATTTGTTTTGTGAAGGAGCATCATTGTGCAACCAACAGAAACTAGAGGAAGTCACAACTCCTGGCCAAGAAACAGACTGAACCAATACTAGTTTACAATTGCTTCCGGGTAGAAAATTTGATTAGCTTACATACGATTTAACTCTCTTCTTTTGTGGTGTTATTTCAAAATGTGTACATTTAATTCACCTAAAATGCAAGTTTGATGCTTTCATGTCTCATTAATAACAACACTTCCATGAGGCCAACGATCTAATTCACCTGGTGGGTCACAGGCTAAAGAAAATGGCAGCTTGAATTTAACCAAACTAGCAGTTAGCATAAAATGCAGCGTTGTAAAACAAGTTTGACAATTTCTCGTATCTCCATAATGCATATCAAATGCCAGATTTCTACCTGGAAGTGGCTGTTATTAGTTATAAGTGCAACTCCTGTAACCTAGAAGAGGGGGTAATCTATCTATAGAAAGTCTATGTCACCAATCTTGGCCCTGATATTTTTGGCATCAGTAGCTAGGGTTCTCCAAAATACTCTAGACTCAAAATCTTTATAGTTAATTTGGCTACAGGTTTCCTTAATTTAACAGCTTTTTAAGTATATTGGCGGTAGCAGACTCTACGAAAAGCAATAAGACATCCAGCCCACACACAACACTGGTTTATGGTAGGAAGAAGGATATATATTTTGTCAAGAGGTTTCTGTGCGTACATTTTTCTTAATGCATGTACACTTTAACTTGCAAAGCTCTATTTGACCCAATTTGCAACCTAAATGTGCAAATAGAACAAACTATACTACAACAAAACATTGGAAATTGAACTCAATTAAATAGTCCTACAACAAAATTAAAAATACTTGATGAATTGCTACTTTTATAAGGGGCAGTTTTTAAGGTCAGTTTTTGGCAAATAAAAATATAACTGAGATCTCAGGGGAAAGAAAAAATGCAAATAAAATTGGAAATCTTCTCAATGAAATTCCTGGTCACATGCTTCCTTGGAATGGCACACATCGGCATCCAGGTGAGGTGACGGCAGTTGCTCTTTAGAACAAAATAACAAAATAACACACATTCACATTGCAAATACACACAAATAACCTCAGGAGCTTTACTTTGCAGCGGCTGTGAATGTAGCACTTAGCTTTTTTTAAGCTGCAATTAAGCCGATGACGTAGGCGGCTCAACAGCTTATTAATATGAACCACAGCATACTCAATATCTCACTTTACACACAATAGCTCGAATTGGTTTGGCTCTATGATTCTTGGAAATCAAAGTATCACACCAATGAACAGTTTCACAATGACATGTTGATGTTTGTCAGCTTACTCGTGCAGCGAACTCACCAGGATTTCCATGTTGATCGGAGACAATGCCCGACAGAGTTCTTCTTGCTGCCTCCTCTCACACAGTAACTCCGCAATTTCTACCACTACCAGCTCCTCTCAGTTTCACCTCAACTTCCAGAAATTAGACATTAGCCTTTTTTACACAGCGTTGCTTCATTATCTCCGCAGCAGTGGCAGAAATGTGAGGAAGAGTTTGGTTGGTAGGACGGGCGGGAGAACAGACACTTCTCCACGTACAGCTCTGTTATTAGTTTTCTCATATAATTTGCCAAAGACAGTCACAGTCACTACGTTACTTTTGTTTGATCATGTAACTTTGCTTTGTGGGAAATTTCTCTTTATTAAGCTGAGTCAGTTATCAGTCTGTATGACCGACATCCCCGCTCCGCGCTGCCGGCTTATCCGTTTACACTGGTTCGGTTCACCAATAATGCAGCCCTGATACTACCTCCAGAGGCGGATCAGCGCCGGAGCGAAATTTCACCCCTCGCCGCATCTGAAACTTTCATACATAGGAGGATGCAGAGAATTGGCACAGGATCCCTGCAGGCGGTGTGAATGGGGCTGTTGTTTTGCTTTTCTCCAGGTCTACCTTATGCATTTATGAAACATCCGTAACTCTGTAAAACTGTAGAAAATAACCTGGGCTTGAAATATGACTATGTTGAACTGAGCTAAGCTAGATGTTTCTGCTGTTTCCAGTCTTAACGCTAAGCTAAACTAAGCTGAACTCCTGGATGTGGCCTTAATAGAATGAGAGTGGTATGGATATTCTCATTTTACAAAAAACAAATGCACACATATTTCCCCAAAAGTCATACTATGGCTTTAACAAGGGGTCACTTCTATTTAAGTGTCAGTGACAGTATAATGGAAGCAGTGAACCCTTCTCCTGTGTCTTGCACCTCTGTGTTAAACAATCATTATGTACAATATGTTTAAATTGACCCGACATGAGCGTCTACCACTTGGATAGAGCCTCTGGATCTTTCCTTCAACAATTACCTGAGGGAATATTTACAGCTAACTGTGGCAACCACAGGCAATAAACAAAACAAATACAGTGCCAAAATATAATGCTCAGCAATTATTGCCCTGAGTTTGAGTATTGTAGAAGTGTGTATGTGTGAATGAGGTCAGCATTTCTGGCTTTGTGGCAGTGGTTTTTACTTCTTAGATAACACCTTCTGTTTTTGACAATCACAAGTACGAGACAAATCATCACATTTCATCCTCTCCCTCCCTCTCCTCCACGTTCTCCTCCCATCTACCAGACTCCAAGGTTATCTCTTCCATCGATTCTTATCATCAGCTTTTCAATTGATCTATTACCCCTGCACCCCACCTACTTAATGCTAGCTTGATTAATTATTGTCCCCCACAGGGCTGAGAGTGAGGAGGCTGCCAGCCAGAATCCTCCAGATTAAGATGAATTTTCATTGTCTTTGTTCCCCGGGATGTCAGAGCACACCAACTTGTGTTGAAAGACACTGAATTTGGAGAAGCTAAAATGTGCTGGGTCCCCCTCTACTGACACCAGATGTGCACTGAAGGCTGTGTACCCTTCATAATGTATGACACTGCGTGGCTACAGCTATTGCCTGTTCATGTCATCTCAATAGCATTTGTTGTTAGTTAGAAGCATCAGATAATTCGTAGAATGGAATTTAAATTCACAATTCCAATTTACATCTTCATGACAAGCTTCATTGACACTCTGATATGTTTTATTACTTGATAGCATCTAGGAACCAGGGAGCAAGGTGGAGAGAGGAAGAGAAAAATACAGAGGAAGGTTCAGCTGCATTATGCATAATGGTTTTATCCTATTTTGGGCTTTTCAGCATTAAAAACCCTCTCTTTTATTCAGATTTGAGAATAAAGGGCTACAGCTAAAAATGTAGTCAGTGGGTTTGTCTTTTGACGGTTCTATCAGTCGCAGTATTTGATGCCTATTTGTTCTGGCAGGAAAATGCCTCGTGGATATGAGCAGATCAACATATTAACAGTCCATTAATGCTGCTGAAAACCTCTCCGGCTGCCAACAGCTTGCAAAAGACGCAGCTTCGCCTTAAGCAACAGTTACTGTATATTTGCAGGGGCAGGTAATTCAAACATAATGCACATATAATTTCTGGAGACATTAAAGTATTATGGATTCAGAAATGGACTAAGAAGCATTTTGTGTTTATTCAGGTCCTGTTTGCTCAGACCCATTGAGTTTGTTCCTGCTGCTGTAACAACATTTTAATGGAACATGATTATCTTTGATGTATGTTTTTATGTCATTATTTTTGTCTTCTGCTTGCTGTGTTGAGAATTTAAGACGCACAGTCACTTAGGTAACATTTTGAGCTTTGATACTACATGTGCATATGCAAATTTGATGCGGCTTCACTCCTACTTCGCTACATTTCAGAAGGAATTATGCAGTTTCTAACCTGCATTTTGCTTACCTTTGTGGATTTACATTAAAACACACGTATGTAATCATCCTAGAAAATATTTGCACTCCACTGCTATTAATACATCAACATATATTTATACTTGAGATATCACCAAGTGGTCAAAGTCAAAACAGGTGGAGAAAAAATTAAAATTAAAACAAGGAGGCACACTGACAGGAAGAGTTAGTCCCACAATTGGCTATTAAAGTGTTTATCTGCTCCAAACAGCCAGATTGCTTCACTGTATATTAGCCATACGTTAACGTTAGCAAACAAGGGCAAGTACCGAGGGTATGTTTGTCTGCGCAGTTATATTCAGGACAACTCTGACTCAACTCAGCTCTCACCAGAGACTCTGGTTCTCTCGCTCAATTCCCTCTCTCCTTGTGAGGTCCATGAATTAAAGTACGTTTCCCCTTGAGCTCCAGTCAGCAGTCAACATTACAGAACATAAACACCCTAATATGTAGGTCACCTCCACGGATCACTGCTGCAGTCAGGTTGTTAAACAGGAGTGAAGATGAATCCTAACAAAGTTTAAACGTAACATCTGAGCTCTCCAGATCAGAGCAGAATCCGAGGTGACTCCAGCTGTCGATTCTCCAGAGGGTCTGGTTCTAGACCAGACTCTCTAGCTGGCTTTAAGCAGCTGAGCTGCAGCTCTTCCCACTACACTCCACGGACAAAATTACATATTGTACGTTTAAATTTAAAGTAACATAATTGTTACAGAAAAAGCCTGAAAACTCCAGAAAATGTGAAATGAAAATGTGAGGGTACCTTAGTTCGATCCCAAGGGCCACTGAACAAGCTGCCGTACTTGACGAGTTGGGAATTACAAAATGTGTTTTGCTCTAATTTAAATCATGTGAATCAGATGAGTTTATTTAGACAATTAATCAGTAATAAATAACACCTGTAATCTTGCCTCCAGCGTCAGTATTTATTGGAAAGGAAGCCCCAGGATAACTAATGGAAGCTTTTTCTTTCCCTGCTGCATTTTGTTCTGTCACCCAGTCAGATGGACAGCTTACTTAAAGTCAGACAGAGGGCTCTTACTTAAAGGAAACTCCAGAGCTGACACACAAGCCAGTCTAATGTGAGAGAAGAAAGTCTTGAAACAGCATCTATCTCCAGTTTACACAACAAAGGTGGGGCCAGAAGAGGCGGAGTCCAACACACTCCTGACCTGAATAATAAGCAGATGCACCAGCTGTATCTCTCACACACACACACACACACACACTCACAGAAGCAGAGCCTATCTCTCATGTTGGGTAATGATAGAAGCCTAACAAATGACCCACACAGTGTAGTAAAAGGATAAACAATCAGGACGGACCCGCCCTCTTGTCCTTGTAGGTCAGTAAGCCATGTAGGCGTTCAGCTTCTCGCTGCATAGGAACACACTTCACACAGATACATCTCTTGCTTCTAGATGTGGTTGACTGTGTGTGTTTAAGGGTGTGTGTGTGTGTTTGTGTTGTGTGTGTGAAGTAGAGCTCCCTCTCTCAAAGCGCACAATATCCATCTCAGCTCTCACACGCTCAGCACCAACTGAACCACGTAAAGTCCTCCCAAATGATGATTAACTACAGTAATTACGGTATTGTTTAGTGTCTACAAGGTGTGCAGATTCATTAATTCAATTATTGCCTGCTCACATTCGAGTGTTGCAGAAATGAAGGAAATTAAATGTTAACTTTTTTTTTGTGATCCGTGCATTTTTAATATCCATCACGTGCAATCTATCATGTTGGCCTGTAACAGTCAATTATTGATGTCTACGAGTCTCAGAGTCGGTGAAGGGAAACTGCAGATTTCTATTTCGGGCAGTGTCACCATGGCATCTTATAAGATCAGCTGAGCAGCAACAATAAACCTTATATGTAATTATTCATTGCAGTAACACCTACTGTGCGCCAGAATGTGCAACTGAGTAATTGATAAGCCCCGCCTCCTATAGTTACTGACCCTATACGTCTCAAGCATTCTGTTCTCAAACTGCACATATTGCATTACGTTTTTATATTTTCTTGCTTTCTTGCCGGGAGCGATTGATTCTGTCAGCTGAAAGTACGTCTGTCACCAGTTTCACCAGGCTAAAAACAGACCGGTCAGTAAAGAAACAGTTTTCATTGCAATCGCGTTGTGTTTGTCTTGGCCAACCGAGAGGGCTGCTTGCTATAGCAGTCCCATACCACTATTCTGTTACCTGAGATTCACTTTTTAAGTACCCAATTTCATCCGTTGCCACAGCCAGTCAAAATACATGAAACCGGAACTGTACCACTTTAATATTTCATAGAATTTAACAGTGGATATTTTAAAGGTGCAATGTGTAAGAACTGGCCCCCTTACAAATACACACTCCAAGCAAATAGGGGCCGACATATCACCAGACTAACCGCTTACTGCTGCTTTCTGTGGCCATCCTTAACTAGATAACTCACTGTGTTTGCTGGGATGGGCTGCGGCTGTTTAATATATAAACACCATCATGTCAGAACTGCCATTTATTTTTACGTATTGGTGCTTTAATGATGGATTTGACTGCCGAACTTGAAATGTCACCAGATTTCATTTCAGAGATTCGATCATCTGAAAAAATAAAATGGGGCTAAAGGAAAAAAAGTGCAGTGGGCAATAAAAAAAGACACAATTCTCTGCACTCTTTAGAGACTGAGTACCACTCTCCTTAGAGCCTGGTGCACAGCGCTTCAACATGTGGAGAAATCCAAAGCTCGGCAGGTCTGCTGTGCCTGGTTGCTATGCTATCGATAGACAAAAGTTGTTCGAGGCAGGGGTTTAGTGGAGGGTCAATTGTTGGAAGAGATGCTTTAGTGATATGACGTTAACAACAACGACTGTTATATAATCCACTGAGAGAGGTTCTGACACTAAGAAAGCACCAGGCAGCCAACATTATACGACGCTATGGTAACACATGGATCACAACAGCTTAAGCTCCAATAATAACCCCATTAGGTGGTTGATAACAATTTGTCTGATATGGATTCTTCTGCTGCCTGTGATGTCAGGTTGTCAGTCGATCGAAGGAAGGACTAATATTTTTACGGCTACCTGTGTGACATAACGTCACTTTTCCCAGCGTCCCCTGTTTTTCATCTCACAGCGTTCTCTCACTGCGGTGCCACTTTACTCTCAAGGAGTTAACTATCCAAGGACATCACTTTGGTGAAGAAACCAGCACATGAGCGAGAGAGGCAGCCAGTCTAACAAACCAGCCTACGGGAATAGCAAGAGAGCAAGTGAGAGTGAGTCGATTTATTTCTTTTTATTTCCTTCAGTTTTTTTTTTTTTTTTTCCCTTCTGTTCCACCCGCTTTTCGGTAGGTCTCTGACAAACACCCCTTACCCTGGCAAGCTCCCTCTCTTGCTCCCTTTCCCTGCTTGTCATATATGGTTTCAGTGCGCCAACCTTGCTTTGCGCCTCCAAGGGAGCTTCAGGCAAGTGTCACTTTAAGTTACACACTGCACGCAAAAGCCAGGCGCCGAGCGAACAGTAATAGATCTGTGCGAAATCAGGTCAAATGTCGGCGTCTCTATCCCACCCTCCTGGTGATTGTTACATTTGGAGAGCAGAAGCCGCTGATTTGAAAAGAAGAAAAGATGGCGTAATCAGCTCGCTAATCTCTGGCTCAGCACCTCCCCAGCCATCTCTTTGAAATCTGACAAAGAGTAAGTAATGCAGACAAAACACAGCACAGAGCGGGAGCCGGGAGGGAGACAGAGCACATGTCGCCTGAAGTTACGCTGCATGTAGGACCCATGTCCATCAGCTCTATGTGCAGAGGAATGATTGCTGGGAACAACTTGTAACAGTCAGTGTCATCACAATAGATACACGGATCTGAATGGGCTCAACACACATTTTTCTTGAAATTTTTTTTTACGGATGTGTTCAGACACATTTCAAATGTGGAAAACAGTCAAAGGGTTTTGGATGAGAGCAAAGAATAAATCGTGGGGGGGGGGGGGGGGGGGGAAGGTTGCTTCTCAAAGTCAATAACCCTGTGCTTTATCAGTGTGCACAAATAAACAAAAAGAAGATCTGCAGACCTGCAGCAGGCTGGCATCAAGGGCAGCATGTTTCCTGAAAACTGTTTCTGCTACCTGAGTACTTCAGCTACATCTAGTGGCAAAGTTCCCACCCATGCATTTAGTAAGGACCTGTGATTTGAATGCAGTGAGAACACATTACGGTTGTCGCAGCCTGCGGAAAAAAAGATAGCAGAGAATGATAACAGATTATGTCTTTCCATATGTGAGTGTGAATATAAAATGAAGAAAGTAAAAAAGGTTGAAAGAGTCAAAAATCTATGAAAAAGTATAGACTGTAATACAATATTGAATATAATATTAAGGTTGGAAGTATGAAGATTTGTATTTCATTTTTTTACAGAACTGAATTGAGAGACCTTGGGGATTGTATTGAATTAAATAGACCGGACGAGAGTTTAAAAACACATGGAGTTATGTTTGTATGATTTTTTGTCCTTTTAGTGATTGAATGTGATCTCTTCAGAGATCATGGCATTTATAACTGTTTTATAGCAGCTTCCAACTTCACTGAATTCTGCATCTGAACAGAGAGCAAGACTTCAATTAAGTGGAATGTCTCAGGGAAGTAACATATTAACCGAAGGTGACACCTCTTGGTTTAAATAAAAGGAAATGGTCAAAATGGCTGTAAGGAGTCATCATTTTTACAATTATTACTTCCACTTCTATTTTCCATTTTGGTTGCTTGATGAAAATTGTTAAGGAAAGTGTTGAAATGTTTCCCCCAAAGGTGAAGTAATGTAGATGAATTTTTGTAATCTTTTGTTTCTCCCTGCATGAGAGTGTGTGAGAGAGGGAAAAAAATGAAAAGCTTGACATGCATGTTTTCATCCTAAGTACAAAAGACTTTGGGTTGTTAAAATGAACACCCACAGTCAGCAGAAATGCATTGTATCTTATATAAAGACTATCAAACACTATTCATACCCTATAGACTGTGTTTGCAAAGGGCTGCATTAGACTGCACAGTGATCTAATGGTAATCTAATGGAGGTCATGGTAATCTAATGGAATACATTTTGCTCTGCAGCGGAGATGAAAGGAACACATGAAAAGCCCCTGTGATTCACAACTGTTGGTAAAAGGCACTCTGCACATCCCTCAACAACAGCGTCTGTCCCGACCAACTGAGCAGGACGTGGGAGAGGAAGAGCAAGAGCTCTCAATGAAAGTGTGGAATTTTCCCCATACATCGGATATTGTGCTATGAATCCGATTCACCACCCAAATATATGCACATCAATAACAGAAAATATATCCATGAGCAAAAACAGTTTGATTGCGCTGTGTTTTGTTTAATTATCTGAATTATTTTTGGAGGACACTGTTTGTGACCCGATAGCTAATCCTGACCACTTGCAATAAAACTCAGTGAGGTGTCCAATGCTGTCCTTAATGGAGACTGGGAGTTCAAAGCTGTGTATGATCAAGGTGTAAATCCACAACATAAATTATCATGGCAGCTGGGAGCAATAAAGCCCGTGTGAACAGTACACCTGAGCAGCAGGGGTCAACAGTGGCTCTGGCGCTTACGTTCACATAAAAGGTAATGACAGATGAGCGGAGATGTTAAGGAGACATCAATCAAATTGTCACATACGGCAACATTGATCTCAGATTTGACTGTCTGATACTATCTTGCTTTTATTCTCAGTTTTCTTATGTCTCAGTTCTTTGCTGTGATATGGAAATCACAGCAAATTAGCCATTACCTATCTCACAAAGATTGAAAACCAAGTGTACAGCTACAGCACTAGAAACAACAGAAATACTGACAATTTTGACTTTTGACCTAATCAAAGGTAAAGCTAAAAAATAAGAACAGTACCATTAGAGATGACCGGATGAAGTAAGCATGGAATTAAAAGAATACTTCAATTCGACATTGTTTTCCTAAATGTACCGAGGATGTTTCTTAGCTTAATGAGACCGATCAATTCAGATCAAGAGGACAAAGTTACTTCCATCCTTGCGTTTTAGTTTTCCTAAAATCATTTTCCATTGTCGTTTTTGCGAGGAGGCAACAAAATGATCTACCCATCCACTCACTTCACAGCATGTCTTCCCTGCTCGCTCCTACAGAAAAATCCATATTCAAACCGATCCAAACATTTCCCAACAGGACCACAGACTCCATAGAAAGACAAATGTGGATGAAAAGAAATTGAACATTATTATAAAAATTATTCAAGGCAATCAGATAAAATAGAATTGCAGATTAGTACGATGTGTCTCTCTGGGCAAGTATGCATTATTCTTTTAGTAGGAACGTGTGAAACTCACTCGGCGGCCCACCTTGCTGTGATGGGAGGTCTCTCAGCCTTTGGATTTTCAACAGGCTTCAACAAAAATCTGCCTTTATGAATCTTTGCCAGTAACACTGAGCATCCTCAACTGTAACTATGCGGTTGTTTGGCACAGGATGAGAGCGACTATCATGCTGGAGTAGCTTCATTGCACTTTTCACTGAATTCATGCGAGAGCTGCCTGTGCTTTACATTTATTACCCCTTTTTACACCTCTGTGAATGTTTCTGTGGATATGAGAATCATCCAACTGGCTGTCGCAGCACAATAGAGGCACGCTGTCAATGTGAAAACCCTGCAAAGCCTGTAGATTATCAGAAAACTGAAATCCTTATTTGTGTATTTAAATACAGCTTTAGCTACAAGAAAACTTGTTAAGATTTCTGTAGGCCATAGTTGCACTTATCTGCAAACATTTTCACCGACTCTAATTTTCATCATTAACCCCATAACCATAAAAGCTAAATAACGTTAAAGAACTGAAACAGGGACAATTAAAGTTATAGCTTTTACTAGAGGGGCATACAACCAATTTAGAGGACATGTAATGATTATGTTCTCCTTATGGCAGCTGTTACTACATTAAGTGGTATAATTCAACTCAGTGGTTCTCAGTGTTTTTGGCTGGTGACCCCTTAAAGCACAGAACTTGAGACTACATTACCTTTTTTGATGAGTTCAACCGAAGAATGTTTTCCTTTTACTTTGTTTTTTGAATCATTTTCAGAGATCAAATCAACAAGTCATTTGCTAAACCTTATTAGAATCTACAAACTGTTAACACTTTGTAAAGAGGAAGTCTTGTGACCTTGTTGGAAACCACAGATGTAAAGAAATAATTTATTCAGTGGTTTGTGTTGTTTCTTGTCATCGTTATCGTGTATTTCTTCTGTTTGCATTCTTTATTAAACCCAGTTTAGTTACTGAATTAGCTTTCTGTTTTTACATCAATGATTGTCTATAAAGTTCTATAAAGGGCGTATATTTTACTGATGTTCAGTTGTACAACAGTTGTCTCACACTGTCCAGTGCTGCGGCCCTGCATTCCCCCTCTGTCTGAGAAGCCCTGTTTTAGCTCCTGTCTCTTTTAGGCATCCCCTCCAAAATACCAGGTCTCTTCTGATTGGTCAGCTCACACATGCCTGAGCCAGCACCACTGACAACAACAGAGCAACTGTGCCAAACTAGCTGCTAGACATTAATTATGCAAATGTGTGACATGGTGATGTAGTGTGATGTCACAAAGTCTCAAAATTAAAGATAGGACTACTGACGAGGTGTTTCCGGAGCTTTGTTTTCCATGGGAGAGAGGAGCTTCTGTTGTTGCAGACTTTGACCTTTTTAACATATTAGGTCTTTTTAAATGCAGAAGAACCTATACAGAAGCTGAAGGAAAGGGAAAAACAAAAAGGATAATAGTGTAAGGCTTCCTTCCTTTTGCCTTAACTCAAATGTGTATTTCCGTAGGGCTGTGGGTAAGGAAAGCACAGGGATGACATCTGCTCAGTAACTCAGTCTCCTTTCTGATGTCCACTTCTTCCCATTAGGACAACAACCAGACTCTCTGAAGATGATAGATCAATTCACATTGTCACATATCACTCTGAAATATTGATCATACTTAACTTTAAAGGGGAGGTGCACCACAACGTGCACTTCCTGATTTAACTTAAAGGGGAGCATACAATGTAATGTATGACATGACCATTTATGAAAATATTCAAATATCTGAATAAACCAGGGAATTAAATAAGGTTATCCACAAAATAAAATACATTTCACAAAAGTACATCTCATCTTACAATAGGTCTCATTTGAGTCTGAGTTGATTTTTTGGAACAGATTTCGCCGGAAAAAACTATTTAGGTTAACTGAAATCAGGCTTATTACAACAAGCCCAGCTTTTCTGGTGTATCAGTGACATACTTAAGTCATATCTGATACCGTAACCTCTTTAAATAGCTATATTGAATCCTATGTCTTTCTGAATACAATTCAGTGTTAATCCTTCAGTTTGAGATAAGACCGAGTGTGTTATGTTGGATTTCATCACGGTTCTGAAACATTAAGTGGGTCATGGGCTGCTCCCCTTCCCAACGGCAGATTGTGTCAGCAGGCGCCGGACCAACTGGCCAGAAAGATCCTGTTTAATTTTTCACCATACTGCAATATTTTACAGTATTAAAATGCAAAGAAAGAGGAAAATCATTAATAAAGCATGGCGTAGTTAGTCATACACACACACACACACACACTTAACTGATGCATAATTAGATTAGATTAAATTCAGTTAGATTTTATTGTCATTGCAGAGTACTGAGACAACAAAATGCATGTTTGCAATGTTTTCCAAAGTGTTCCCGAGCCTGAGGCACAATCCAGCTGTTTTTTACAAAATGGTGAGCCTCGCCTCATCTCTGCTGTTACCTCACCTGTTACCACTGAACCGGTTGACCTGTGGAAAGTTCCAAACAGGTGTTTTTTTGGAGCATTCCACAACTTTCTCAGTCTTTCGTTGTTCCTGTCTCGACATGTTTGAAAGGTGTTGCTGTCATCAAATTCAGCAAACTAATCAGTGAAGTTGTTGAGACAAATGTTACACTGTAAACCTTTGGAAGTAAATTTACAGTAAAATCTTAACAGTATTCTACTGTAAAAATGCAATACAGCATCATGCTGGGAGAAAATAAACATAATTACAGCAATTGAAGAGAATGTCATTATTTACAGGAATTTCCAGTTACAGTACTTTACATAGTTGAGCATCTTGGGAAAGGAAAGGAAAGGAAAGGAAAGGGAGGGTAATTCAATTAAAAAACTAATTGACATAGCAAGATCTTTTTTTTATTATTATTTCTGCCACACACAGCCACTCTACAACCTGCCAAACCATCGTTTCAGATGTCCTGAGCAAATTTCACTGACACTGACAAAAGTAACCGCTTTTATTCTGCTTAAATAAAATGGAAAAAATTGCTAGAAAAGTGTGTGGACTTTTGTGTCACTGAAAACAGTGTGGTAACAAAGCTGCTGAAAAGCTTTGTTTTTGCAGTATTCAGGTTGGCTAAAATTAGGCTAGCATATGTCACATTCCGTCTTGGTTAACACTAGCCTGTTGCTTTTGCTGTAGGATAATTTGAGGCAGTATTTCTAATGCAGTGCTTTGTGTTTTACATATCAAGACCCATACATCTTTTTAACATATTTCTAGGACCTTGTTCTAAATTGTTGCTGTCTGTGCCAAATGGTTGCGAGGAGTTTTTTGGATAAATTAGGTTACAATTCTCACAAGTCAGGTTTCCTTTTATCATAATCACTAAAGGTTGCATTTCCAATTTCTTTTTCCAGAATGGTTCAACATGAACTCTGAAGTCATATCAAAATAAGCCTTTGAGAAGCATGTGAAAATTCATAAGAATGTCTGAAAATTGACCTTCAAATGTGCTTTTTGTGATATCTAAATCATTTAGAACTGTCGACAGTGCAGAACAGCAAGTACTGCAAGAAAATAGGAGGAAAAGAATACTTATCAAAGACTGTTTATTGTTTTATTTACACTATTGACGGTTGTATATGTAAGGGATAATGTATAGAACGGCGGTCATCGGGAAAATAAGTCCCGACAGGGACTGAAGGGACTTATTTTCCCGATAGTGACCACCGTTCTATACATTATCCCGCTTATTACACGGTTTCTTGCCAACATGAAAAAAAAACACAGTGTGTCTTTTTACAGTTTATTTGTTACCGTTCATAGTGTTTTTCAGCAGAGAAATATAGTTCAAACTGACGCCGTTCACTTCTCCCTCTTCGCTGCTTTCCTCTCTTTTTCTTTTCTTGACCGGTGACAACAACTCAGCCTTTTGCCAAGAGTTGAAATCACCTTACTTTCCAAGAATATTAAAGTTAATGTGAAACTCATCCACACTAGTGGCCTAGGAGTACGTTTTTTCCGATATGAAGTAGACTGCAGATCAGCTGACGTCGCTTAGCGACCGAACACGCTGAGGTGATAAGTGACCGGACTACTTGTGGAGCAAAGATTTTAGAGCGTGGAGTGCTGCGAAATATGTGAATCAGAGGCAAAAAGGCCACTTTCCTTGACAACGGGCAAATAGCTGTCAATTATACAAAAATAATTGACTGCTGAACGTTGGGAATGCCCATTCAAGTGAATGGAGCATTCTACAGCATTAAGAAGAGCCGTGTAATAAACAGTAGATAAATATCTTATGGCACAATTGTTGTACTGTCTTTTCTTTCCCCAGTCCAATGACGCAGACACAGACCCAGCCATGGATGATCAGTGTTGAGAAGGAAGTCCTGAGGGAACATGCTTTGTTCTATGACTAACAGAAGTCTTCACCTCTTACGACATCTTTAATCTTCGGTATCAGCAGGAGGCGGAGTGCACACCAGAATTAATTCAGAAGTGAGAGCTTCCTTACACACATTATACCACACAGCTGGACTTGAAAGGGTCAATCCACACCAACTCAACTTCAGAACTTGAGAACTTTTATCAGTTCACATCATGGATTTTCATGGTAAAGCCTCTATTTAATTCATTTGACCTTGTAATAACTTAAAGCTGCACCCCAAATACTTTCACGTTATTATCCTTTTTAAATTTAAACATTTCAGTAATTCAGTCATTAAGTGTATTCTAAGCCTTTTTTCGGTTAATATTTGTCCGGATCATCCAAAAACCCTGAGGATACTTGGCAAAATGTGTTTATTTAAATAGTTGTTAAAGTCATCAGTTTTGTAACAATAAATATATTTTTACTCCAATAAAGAATCTTCCAATTCATATCTCCACTAGGTTTGTGGCAAGCAAATCTTTGTTTCATGTAGTAAGTCTAGTTATATCACAATTCTAAGTTATTTTGTCTGTAGCCTATACAAAAATGTAATTGAGTAATTGAAGACAATCCTTCTTAGTAAAATATACAGTGATGAAAGAAGGCAATGTGTTTATTTCCATCATTCTAGTTTGATTTTCAGAAGTTGCCTCAACATTAATCCCACTGAATCAGCATGTTTGCACACTCATCAAAAAGCTAACTGACCTTCGTCAGAATGTTGTGCTTATGTTGTGGTTAAGTTAAAGCACAAAAACTACTTTTTTAGGTTCAGGAAAACATCATGGTTTGTTTCTAACCCTAAAAATCACTTAAAAAACAGTTAAATATCCAGTCCTGTGATTCCAAGTCTAGTTGCTCGATTGGCTGCCTTCTTGAAGCTTGTGTTGTTTTTGGTATGGCAGGTCCTTCCTTTCCCGCTGCTGTCAGACTCTACGATCAGCACGGCTCCCAGTAGACCTCACATGTGCATTGTGCAATAAACATTTCCCATGTTGGTTTGCACTAACTGGGCAATTGTTATACCCATATGTATTATTCATGAATAACAATACACTGCCACACTGTTTCTAATTACACTGTTCATATTGTACATATTATGTATATACAATGTATATACAAGCCTATTTCTATGTCTTACCTTTTTATCATATTGTTACTATTATTAGTGTTGATTGTAATGTTACTGTCCTTTGGCTTCTGTGGCACAGAAATGTCCCCATTTGTGCAACAAATAAAGGAATTCTGATCCAGATTTTATTTTAAGACATATTTCCAGTAGAAAGAATATTGGCCATTTGTCATTTTCTAAATTAATATTATGATGATTATTGTTATTGTTATAATTGTTGTTGTTGTTGTTGCTAGTAGTATTGCAGTAGTAGAAGTAGTGATATTACAGTACCATTCTTAAATACAGTTTACATGCTTTAAATTTAAATACAATTTACATACCACACATATAAAGTAATTTACTGACAGTAACTAGTATCGTGCTAAAAAATTACAGTAAGGCACTATGTATTTCTACCAATACGCTGCAATGCAGTAATATATTGTATTGAAAAATCAGTTTTAGTCCAACTGTTTTTGAATAGTGGGTTGTAATTATTGCACTTTTTAGCAGAGGACATGAGAGAACAACTTAAACTCCACATTTAAAACTGTTCAAAAACAAATTCACTTATGTCAGAAAAGAGAATGAAAGTAGATCATTAAAACATGGTTCATTAGTAAGAGCTTGCCTTGCTTGGCCTGCTTTGTTTTTTTCAAGTGTTCTACATGTTTATTTTGAGAGACTTTAATTTATGCTAAGCATGTATTTGCCCCTCTGCGGGGTGCAGTGACATAATGCTATAAGTCACACTAGACACTAACAATAGCCACAGGCCACTGGTCAGCTCTGTTTTTAGATGACTGTTGAATCATTTGAAAAAAGATGTCACTTGTTTGCTATTAAGTGCTTTGCCGTTTTCGAGCCCGGGGCAGTGGCTAGCCAAGATAAATAACCTTCTTGCGATATTAGCTGAATTTTTTCCTGGCTAAACAACAAAGCACGACAAGGGCTGCTGCACAGTGTAGTTTTAGCGCTGCTCCTGATTTTTTGTGTCAAAAGAAATGGTTGATAAAGACATTAATGTTTTATTACTGCCCATAAACACTCTGTCAACACAGCCCACTGAACTCTGTATGTCAAATTATATGGTCCAGACATTGCAGGCGTCAGCAAAGATATGGTATCTATCAATACTGTGGAGTTTCATGTGAGAACATTTCCGAGTCCTTGTTCAGTACTAAGGATTGCCAATAGCACAAAAATGAAATGGTTGAAAAGTACAAGGCTCAAACAATTATATCCAGCAAGTGTGTGACATATTTAAGATATTTAATATGTGTGGTCTTGGTAAACATAATTTGTTTGTGTTTTCTTTCAGAAAATGGTGTTTTGCTAATGGCCTTGCCTTATAGATGAAAACGTTAGTCTGTCTGTTTGTGGCTTGGATTACCAATTTGGTCCAGACTGAAATATCATGGTCCCCAGAGGATGAAACCAGTTCACCCTGGTGATCCCCTGACTTTCTGTCTTGTACCGCCATGAGGTTCACATTTCCAGTTTTCAGTGATTTGTCTTACCTATTGGATAGATAGTATATCTGAAGATGGACTGACATTTTTAGAGTTGCACAATACCATACAGTGTAAGCATTCTAACACACAAAACAATGATGATGAACATAGTGAGAATTTCACATAGCTCGGGCCAAAGGTCAGTGTGGTCCTTGTCAAGGTTCAACAGAATTGAACCTTGATTCACCCCCAATACTCTGGAACACTTCATACATCCCCAGAGCTGTTGCAACACACCAAATTCACTGATTAATGAGGAAACAAGTAAAAAAAAAAAAAAGCTGTTTTCTTTTTTTGAGGAACTGTTGATATGCCATTACAGAGCTGCAAGCAATTCATTAGATTTTTACTCTTAAGATATGACACTAACAAATGTTGAATTTCTGCCAAGTTTTTTTTTTTTTTTTCTCCCAATACTCTCACTGTAACTTGTCTCATATCAGGAAATTCAGTTTAATTCATAATTCTATTTGAAATGGGTCATTACATTAATCTTAGCTGATTATCACAACACACATTCAACAATCAGTATTACATTTGTTTAGTAGCCATTATACTACCCTTTTCTATTGTAGCATCTGATGATTACAGTGGCAAGTGGCCCCATTTTGTCTGATTAAAACAATAGTGTCATTTATGCTTTGAAGGCTTAACATGTGCCTTCAGTACTCTGTATGTACTATAGCATTTTATTAGAATTGATGAGCAAGCAATGCCTAGCTCTCCTGTCACAAATCCATGTGTTAAGGCTCAACAAAATCTCAAGTCAAAACACGATGAAGTACCTGTTCAAAACTATAAGCAGGCCCGAAAAAAGGGAGAATTTCTGCTGGTATTCATTCAGGAGTACTATTTCCATGACAGTATTTGATCAGTTGAAGATCATGTCAAAGCCCTGAAAACCAGGGTGTCCTCCCACCTCAAATCGTTCTTCAGGGGCTTCAGCAAAATCTTGTAAAAATTACCTCGAGGGTGAAACTGAGTAGTCAACACTGCCCTCATAACCAATGATTGGATAAAAAAGGAAGTATTATCAGGCAGCAGCATTGAATCTACAGTGGTACTTCACAGTGAAACCAAATGGAAGGCTCTCGTCATGTTGAGCTGAATAAACATCATATCAGGCATTCAATCATGGCTGACAGTCAATAAATACTGATTTCCCCATTACCTTATACGGTGCGTGGGATTGGATTGTAGTGGATAGTGATATATATCCAAACAATGTAACACCAATTAACTACCAGAAACCAGACAATTTCATAGCATTTTCCTCATTAACATCTTTATTTACAGTTCCTTTCAGCTCAGCTGCAAAAGCTTCATCCCACAGGCCCAACACATCCTCATACCAAACCACTGAATGGGTCGTTTTTCAGCAGCTCCCAAAATGATATATATCACAGCCAAACAGTGACACATGTGCCAGACCTTCATCACAGTTTGATTGGTTTCAGTTTGCTTAGGCTACCTAACAACAGAAATCCTATGTATGGATTTCTAATTCATTATTCATACTCTTTTCAATTGGTGTTTTTAGCCTCTCGCACGGCATTTTTCCATGGAAGGGGAGGTCTGTATGTCCGTCCACCACTTTATTCCTGACTGAAATACCTCAACAACAGTCACAGGTTGTCTTGAACTGTGGTCATCACGTTTTCCCTCAGGATAACTGAATTGTAATGACTTTGTTGATCACCTGACTTTTGAATAAATGCCAATCTTCGGTCAGAATTGTCATTTGTTTGGTTCGTGAACACTTAAAACAGATAGATATCCAAATGTTAGCCTTTAACCTGTTAGTATGCTAATGTGCTAAACTACGATGGTGACCATTACAGTATTATTTTAACATTATACACTCTTCAACATGTTAGCATTTTCACTGGGAGTATGTTAGTATTTAGCTTAAGAGGCACATGCAATGTTTACATCCAGCCTACAGGGACAAACATGACTACCTAGATTCCAACGGGCTGAAACTGTTAAGACATCTTTAGAGAATGGAAAATGAATGTGCATGCAGTGTATATGTACGTATGTACAGCAAACCTATTTGCTCATATAAATCTTATAATCGTTAGAGAGGTGTGTGGAGGCATGTGTGTTGCAGAGCTTGTGTGTAGCTACCGTTAGCAGTTGAGGCAATGTTGGCTACGATGCACTATTTTGTGCCTTTGCTGATTATAATAATAATAATAATAATAATAATAATAATAATAATTATAATAATAATAATACATTTAATTTACCTAGCGCCTTTTAGGGTACCCAAGGACACGTAACAAAGAGGACCAAACAAAACAAAAAACAAATGGAGCGCATGCCAGTCAGCGTGGAAGGAACAGTAGCACCTAATGGTCTTACACAGGCCCAGAGAGCTGCAGTTAAGTCTTTGTTTCACTGCAATTGCTGGGAAGGTATGATGCTCTCTGGTGCCCTGCATTAAAGTGATGAAAAACAGTCCTAGAGAGCGGAGTGAATGTCCACGGTGCAACACAAAGCGGAGTTAGACCCACTGCAATTACTTGATTGGTCATTACTGAAGCCCACCTGTTGAGAATGTATGCCTCCCATTAACAATGAATTCAGTCTGCTCCAGTTTCAATTCCTGACGGTGTGCTGTTCCAGGTTTGTACTTGTGCATCTGGTCACCAAATATGAGTTGGCTTCACCTGTGTGCCCTTGTGTCCGGAGTTTGTGGCTGCAGTTTTAGGATAGTAAAGCTCAGAGAGAGGCAGAAACAGAGGTAAAATATTACAGCCTGTTTTTTGGAGTAACTTATCATAGTGACAATTTTGTCTGTACTGACCCTGCACCCCTACACCCACTCCTCCAACAACTGGCCTCTGCTATCACATATGGGGTTGCTATGCACAGGCACAAGAAAGACAGCTTATGTGAGATGTGGAGGAGCGCGGTCACCGCCTGTCTGCTTGTTCAAACAGATGCCCTTTCTGTCTCATCAGGTTGAAATTGTTGTGACAAAATACCACCCCCACTTTTCCCCTTCAAAGTATCATGTCTCTTTTGTTTTCAGGAAACCTGTTACAAATTAGATTTCTGGTGCAAAGGAATAAAATGCTGAAATTTAATAGGGCATGTGTACATATACATAGGTCCAGCTGGTGGAGGACCATCTGTCCAGGTGCCCTTTCTTATGCAAGCGGAAACTTTTTTTTCAGGACTGCTCTCCAAACAGTATGATTTAAAATAATGAATTTGATATGTCAAGAAAAGATACATTTTGTCTATATTTAAAACCAGCACTGTAATTACTCTGTAGGTTTCCCTGCAGGGGGGATTCAGATATTTCAAGAGGGCCGAAAGTGAAAAAGTGTTCATGGCCCTCAGTTTTATTCATGCAATGTTAATAATTAAAGCAAAGAGAAATTTAAGTAAGTATGACTTAAATTACATCTGAGCTATTTGCTTTTTTCATTCAAATAAATGTCTATGTGCCCCTGCATTGACTGACGGGGTCTTTAAAGTCACAAAAGCTTACTCCTTCAGCAGTGGCCTAATTACCCTGTAATCTTTCTCCTTTGTGCCAGGGCAAAGACTCAAACCTACCACATTTAAACAAACCTTGGTGAGCATGTCTTTGTCATTCAGTTATAGTTATAATGTACCTGAATCATGATAAAACGTATCACTCAGTGCAGAGACAGTCAAAACAGAGATATTTCGAGGTTGGTGAATTGGTGAACTGTATAGCTCTTGAGATGACATCCTCAAATTGCATTTTGATCTCTAAAACACTAATATGGATTCATCAACCAGATAGATAAAGTTCAACATTGAGATATGGCCAGAGAGGTGGCTACATGGTTGAGGATCAAAATACATCAACAACAATCAACATTTTCACAGCAGTCACAGATTATATGTCGAAAATGATTCCATGGAATCAACATTGTAAAAGGTTTGTGTTTTCTACACAGCCCAACAACACAGGACATTTAACTTAACAAGCAAGCTAATATATTACTAACTAGTCCAACTGCAACAAGTCCAGCCAGTTTTGTTTGTGAAGCTCACACCAACTAAAAAACAGAGGTTTACTCTTGTCTCTGGCCTCTCCCTTGAATCCTGTCTCTTTTCTCTTCTTAGCTTCCTCCTTCAACGTCTTCTTCTGTCACTTCATTTGTGTCATTTTAACAAACACAGGACTTTCATGCAGGAGGCCGCTTTTAATGTCCAGTATGAAACCAGAGTGCGCTCTGTAAATTACTAACAAGAATAACGTCACATACGCAAGGTTATGCAAGTTAGTTACACTTCTAAAAGCCAACCTGGCCCTTTTTTCTTAGTTATTTAAGTGGTACTGTCTAATGTTGTTTTGGTAAAGACGAGATACAAAATGAATGCGGTATGCTACCAGATTGTATAACGAAATGTGGTTTGTAGTATGTTAACCTCTGACAGGTTTAATAACATTGTTTTCAATATTGTCATAATCTAGCTTGTGGGTGGTTCTGACAAAATGAATGTCCACATGTAATTGTGGATTCACCTGAAGTAGCTATGTATGATGCAGTCTTTGAGTCCAGATGGAAGTGACTGTGTGTTATGTAAGGGTAATGAACTGCACACTTATTTGCGACAGGTCTACTTCAGGATCATTACTTTGCCCCATTTGTTCAAAATTAATGCACCTCTTTGGATTGCAAGAAAATGCTGAGTCAGACAAATGGGATATTGTATTGGTGGTGTGTTGCCCAATAACTGATCCCCAAACAATAGGTGCAGATGACAAAGTATATAGGACTATTATTCTTCATGAACTTTTTGTCTCTGCATTAAAAAGGCAAAATGATAAACACACTAGTGTGCATCCACCTCCATCGACAACTGTTCCTCTCTGTGGCTCCTATGGAAAATCCAATTTTACACACCATGGCCTTTGTAGATTACTTTCTATTTCCTCCACCCAATTTTTATGAAGACATTGTGATTTTATTAACCAGTAAATACAGTTCTGTGTCACATAGTATGCATAGACATACATAAAGATCCATCAAACAGAGGCTCGGAGATGAGGAGGTGGACATTAAATCAGAGCAGTTAGTTCAAACCCAGCTGTACTGTATCCGTCCCATAACCCAACACCACCAACACCAACTTACCATGACTCCCAGAACTGCTTGTTGGTAAAAGTGTGCCTTGTCATTGCATGTGCATGACATTCAGAAACAAATGATGATCATGTTTTGCTATGTGAAGGCAGCAAGAGCATTCTCTTGACTGATGAGTTTTACTTTCCATATTGCTGGTTGATGCCTGAGACACAACGTTTCATGCCTCTGAATATTACCTTGGAGTGAAGAATGGAGTGAAAGGAACTGTGAGCAAAAAAAAGTAAATGACAGTATCAAGGTGTATGTTGAGTGTTGTGTTTGATAGTGTATGTTGATGGAAAGCTAAGCAAATATATTATATCTCACTGCATCTCCATGTATATGTTTCCTTTCACTTAAATATGAACAATCAAAACATAACACACAAACAAACAAACAAAAAAACACATTACACTTATTTTTTTCAATCAAAAGACTAACCCCACTTTAAACTACAGATTGGTGACAAAGAAAAAGACAGTTACAAATTAGAGTAAAGTCCTGGATGAATTATGAGAGAACCATAACAACTAGCTGGAGGTTTGTTGAGTATGAAAAATAACAACAATCATGTTCTAGCTGTCAGAGTGGAACAGCTATAGACCACCGTGATATCACACCAACATCAACAGTCACTAACGGGTAGAAAGCTGGCAGTTGATCTGTATTAAGGAGATAATACACTTTCAAACTGTTTATTTCTGTTTTCAGCCGTAACTGTAACATTTAGAGGTATCGTAAATCATACTGGTTCGACTTACCTTACTATCTGCTATACTTTTTTTGTGTTTGTTTTTTGCTTTGCTAGCATGTTTGAGATCTACCTACCAGCAATATCTCTTACCTATTGCTAGTTTGGGTTAAAGTGTAATATTTCCATGACCCGACAGGTACATTCTTTAGGTCTTTAGATGAAGATGATGCAAAAAAATGTTTACTTATGTAAAGTAATTGTAAACGCACATTGTGATTTTGCAGAACATTTTGAGTAACGCCATGAACAGAAGTCATTTCAGGCAAGTCTTGTGACTCAGCAGCCATCTTGCCTACGCCCTCAGGCAGTTACATTGGGCTGACAACACAAGGCCTCTATCTAGATAAATGGGGCGAGAGCCAGAGCTCCACTTTCAATGGGTGCCTGGATATAAAAATTGCACATATAAAATCACTGGTGTTGATAGAGTGCCGTGACGTGATCAACTCACACGCCAGAGCACTTGAACAATGTTTAATGTCTAATGTTTGAATCACCTCACCTTTCTTGTTAAGCCTGTACAGTAATGTGATATCCTCCCATCCTTTTTAGAAGTCCATCTGCAGCTGCACAAAATCGCTTGAAACTGTTGTGAATTTCAACTGTGCGCTGGTGTCAGTGTGACAACACGGCTGCCTAATGTTTCCTTGTTCACCCCTTTTAAAGCATTGGCTTTTGGGAGGAATGGCTGTATGTAATACATCTACCCCCTCTGGCTCTACAGACTTTTCTATTCAAAAATGCTTAAAGTGGTTTGTCTCCTCTCCTAAAGTGTCTCTGACAGAACTCTCCACCACCATCAACCATTATCACCATTGCAAGAATGCTGTTCATCCCTTTAGAAGAGTGTCACAGTCATGCCAACACCCACTGAAGCCTTTTTGAAGGCCTGTATGGTTGAACAACACCTTACTAAGACTCTTCATATTGCTATGCCTTTGTATTTAACACCTCAGTCACTGCAGAGGGCCTCTGATGATCATCTCACACTAGTTTTGAGGCTTGTAGAGGGAAGTGAAGAAAAAAGGAAAATGTGAGAAAATCGAATGTTACTATTGGTTCCCTAACTTGTTGATCATATTGTGCCGACCCAAATTAATCTTGCTACCCCACTTGGCAACAACTTCTCTACATTATGTATCTATAATATGTTGTGCATTGCAGTAATTACTTTGGGACACAGTGTTTTAATTTACTTCTCCTGGGTAGTTTTACAAGATATTTACATTTTGAAACAAGAGTGTACAGTATTCTCCTTTCTTTCCTTGCTTCACCCCAACACTGGCTGTGTGTCATTTGATGAACCGTCCTCCATTAGCCTGGCTCACCTTCGCAGGCAGCCTGGCACTGAGAGCAGTGATTAAGCATAGGCCTACTTTCCACTGTTTAACACTAATTCAGAAAAGGCCCAAAGCATAACAGCTCCCTTCAGTGATCATATTTTTCTCTGTAATTAGTGTGTCATTTTTGTCTCCTATGAGAGCAATCCATTATAGCTATTATATAGGGGCTCTTTGTCTGAAAGTGCTCATTTGTTCCAGAGACGTTGTAGGGATCACAAAAGCAAAAAGATTTACACAAGATTATTTTGGGATGTGTGCACTTTTCTTTTCCTTTCTTGTCTGAGCCTTTGTCCTCTGACAGTAATCACCCAACTCTTTGCCTCTTGTTTTGGTTTGAGGGCTCACAGCTTCACTGTTCTATGCTAACCCCTCTCCTCAGCAATGTTTCCTGATGTTTCAACGAGCTGTTTTAAGTGTCAAAAGCTTTGAAATCCCTTTGTGTTCTACCTGTTCTTCACTAAAAGAGTAGATTGCAAAAACATCAACTGGCTAGAAAAGGGCTAAAAAGAAATGTGAATACTGGACTTCTATCAGGACAAAAACAAGGCTTCAGTTGAATGCTAATGTTGCTCTGCATCTGCTGGATGTTTAAATAGGCAGATGTATTTTTTGCACCCTTGTGCAGCCCAACCAGCTCTGACCTGCCAATGCATTGTCATTAGACCACTGGGGGAGTCCTGCAGTATGTAGCAGCAGAACATTTGTAGATCTCCATGGATCGGTTTTGTTCCAGCACAAACATATTGTCGTCAAAAGTCGATAAAAAGAATTTGAATAGTTGGGTGATTATTGACAATGCCAATGTCAATATAAATTGCCAGTCTAAAGTTTGGACACACCTTCTCATTTAATGTTTTTACTTTATTTTCATGACTATTTACATTGTACATTCTCGCTGAAGGCATCAGATCTATGAATGAACACATATGGAATTATGTAAGAAACAAAAAAATAATTCTAAATATGTGTCATATTTTAGATTCCTCAAAGTAGCCACCATTTACTTTGTTAACAGCGCTGTAAACCCTTGGCCTTCTCTCAATGAGCTTCATGATGTAGTCAGCTGAAATGGTTTTCACTACACAGGTGTGCCTTGTCAGGGTTCATTTGTGGAATTTCTTGCCTTCTTAATGGGGTTGGGACCATCAGTTGTGTTGTGCATAAGTCAGGTTGGTACACAGCTGGCAGCCCTATTTGACAATGGTTAGATTCATATTATGGCAAGAACCAATCAGCTAAGTCAAGAGAAACTACAGTCCATCATTACTTTAAGAACTGAAGGTCAGTCGGTCCAGAAAATTTCAAAAACTTTGAATCTGCCCCAATTGCAGTCGCAAAAACCATCAAGCGCTACGACGAAACTGGCTCCCATGAGGACCACCCCAGAAAAGGAAGACCAAGAGTCACCTCTGCTGCTGAGGATAAGTTCATCCGAGTCACCAGCTTCAGAAATCACAAATTAACAGCACCTCAGATTAGAGCCCAGATGAATGCCACACAGAGTTCTAATAGCAGACACATCTCTGCATCAACTGTTCAGAGGAGACTGAGTGAATCAGGCCTTTATGGTCAAATAGCTGCTAAAAAACACTACTAGAAAAAAGTAACATGCAGAAGAGATTTGTTTGGGGCAAGAAACACAAGGAATGGACATTAGACCGGCTGAAATGTGTGCTTTGGTCTGATGAGTCCAAATTTGAGATCTTTGTTTCCACCCACCGTGTCTTTGTGCGATGCAGAAAAGGTGAACGGATGGTCTCTACATGCATGGTTCCCACCGTTAAGCATGGGGGAGGTGGTGTGGGGGTGTTTTGCTGGGGACACTGTTGGGGATTGATTAAAAAACTAAAGGCACACTGAACCAGATTGGCTACCACAGCATCTGCAGCGACATGCCATCCCATCCCGTTTGCATTTAGTTGGACCATTATTTATTTTTCAACAGGACAATGACCCCAAACACACCTCCAGGCTGTGTAAGGGCTATTTGACCAAGAAGGAGAGTGATGGAGTGCTGCACCGGATGACCTGGCCTCCACAGTCACCTGACCTAAACCCATTCGAGATGGTTTGGGATGAGATGGATCGCAGAGTGAAGACAAAAGGGCCAACAAGTGCTCAGCATCTCTGGGAACTCCTTCAAGACTGTTGGGAAACCATTTATTTTGAGTTATTTCACACTTTTTTCATTACTACATAATTCCATATGTGTTCATTCATAATTTTGGTGCCTTCAGTGAGAATCTACAATTTCAATAGTCATGAAAATAAAGAAAAAACATTAAATGAGAAGGTGTGTCCTTTTGACTGGTAGTGTATATACACATTTTGCAAGACTATGCATACAGTACATGTGTATATTTACATAGACAGACAGACAGAGTATGTATAATCTAATATAATCCATGATACGCTGCAATAAATGTAAATGTCAATAGATATACAAGTCTGTGTCAACTCTTTATATTAGTGTAATATGTAAGTACAAGTGGAAAATATTGTCACCACACTGTTCAAATGCCACATATAACTAAAAAAACAAGGCCTACACATTTCTTTTATTATATCTATGGAAACTATATTTGCTTGTGTAATGGATGTCACTTAATATGTCAATGTCAGTGGTCAGCATCAGTTGTTGCTGTCACGTTTAGGTAAAAGGGGGGACCCAAATGCAGTTACACACGGGAGGCAAAGATATGGGGAAACAAAAGGCGAGCTGAACAAGAACAAATAACAAAAGGGAGCTAGACCAAAAACTACGCAAAAGGGACAAAAGCAAAGTAGCAACCAAGATAGCTAAACAAAGTGCAAACCAAAAGTACAAAGTTCAAATCAAAAGGCAAAATGCAAAATTCAAGTCCAAAAACACATACCATGGGGAACTGGGAACAGACAGGAGCAGGCTCATGAACAGGAGCATGGACGCAGACAGAGGCAATGACCGGACAAGGAGTGCCGGGAAGACACAGGCTGTGTCCAAATTCAGGGGCACCATCCTTCGGAGTGTGTATTTGAAGTGCAATTACGTCACTAAGCCGCGCGAAGCCTGTCCAAATTCAAAGTGTGCTCCAAATGCTCCCCACAAATGCCTCCTTCTTTTGCCTGTTCCTGGAGGACACACCGCTACTATCCTTCGCGGCTACAAATTGCCCAAGATTCATTGCGCGCCTAAAGAGAAGCAATAAATAAATAAATTATGGCGACCTCAAGTGGTGCAGATCTCTCATTTAAATGTAAGTATTGGGTCTGTACTCAGTTTTTAGTCATTTTAGCGTCAAACGCCAGATATGTTAAACTTCAAGGGACCTTAAAACCTCAAAATATCAGTTAAAATACGTTGGTAATGCTCAACTTAATGTCTTTTACTTTCAACCATTAGACGTTCAGAGGTTGACTTATATCGTATATCGTATTGTGACTGCGGAGATGTTATAGACTCGTTTTACTTCATGTACATAAATGGACCAAGATCAACAGATTTAGATCAGGCTGTGATCCGTGTAAAGTCTAGTTAAACGTTGGAATATGTTTATGATTATTATCCTTATGATTATATTATTTTGCTGTATTAGAACTCTTTGGTGTGTTTCACATTTCATCGTGTTTTAGGGAGTAAACAGAGAAGCTTCATCACTGTCCGAAGTCAGAACAACATTTTTTCACAGGGCGAAACATTCCGCCGGCTGGACGGGAGATGGCTATAATATATAATAATAACTAATAAATAGCCTATTTGTCAGTCCTGATGTCACTTTTTGTAAATCTTTGCATCCCTGCATTAATGTGATCTTGAGTTTACCTTTTCTCTTGCTTCGAGGAGGGAGGATGAAAAAGGACACGAGGCTGCAGAGAGGATGGAGAGGCTCTTCTCTGCTCCAGAGGACAATCCTTACATTATTTCTGTTATTTAGTTAAATGTATGAGTTATTTTTAAATTTGTTCATAATTGTTCATTTTATATAATTCATGAAATAAAATATGGTTTTATTGTTACACATTGTCTATTCCATTCGGTATTTAAAGCTTAAGTACAATTTATAACAGCAACCAGCATCAAGTGCTACTTTTCAGGGACAACAAGGGATTGAATGTTTTCTTTTATTATGAACGACTTTACGACTATTTGCAAAATTACAGCATAAATAACTATTTACAGATTATTATTAACTATTAACAAAAATAATTATGATTAAAAACAATATTAAAACAGTAACAGGCTGAGCAGGAGTCCCTGCAGTGCTGCTGGGCTGGATGGTGTCAGTGGGACATCATCTGGGTCGGTACTCAGGGTGTTTGGGGGTTCAGTCTCCTCTGTCCACCACATCGTCCATCAACTGGGTCTGCAGTTCTGACTCCATCCACAGCTGCCATGTCACTAAGAATGTTTTAAGAAAGAGGCAAGAATTATAATTTCATACTCTAATTATAATAATCATAATAAATTACAACAAACAAAACTATCTACCAAAAATGTTAAATACAATGCCTTTAAAATTTAAATAAAACCATAAGTGGCGATCAGCAGTTTACATGTCAGCATTAACGTAATGTATTGGTATGTTAATGAGCCCAAACTGTTAGCTAGCTAATAATGATAATATTGATAACATTACTGTGGGTTCAATAACAGGTTTACCTCTCCACGGTCCTCTCAGCCGGAGATAAACCAGAGCCGCTTCTACTCTTCCTCCGCAAGCACGAGGATTAAAAAGGAAATCAGGAATTCCTGAAGCTCAAACAGATCTGACAGTCAAACTTTACTCTTCTTGTCACTTTCGCGGACCTTACCTCACCAGAAATAGTGAGGTGCGGGTAGCTGCGGGAACATCTGGTGACGCAACCAGGAAATGCTGCGAAGGGTAGACCGTCCAATTTCACAACAGGCTGACGCTGCCTGCAGGTCTCTCTGAAGGACCCTGCCTTTGCTGGCGGCGAAGGACGGGTCCTTGAAGGATGCTGCCCCTGAATTTAGACACAGCCACAGACTAAATACACAGACACTAACGACAAGACGAGGAACAGGTGAGGTGGACCAAGGATAACGAAGGGAAGGCATGGAGGGAACACTGACAGACAGAGGGAAGAACATAGGAGACACTTAAAGGACACATGAGGGCATGGAAAATCAAAACATAAGACACAACAAGACATGATACAAAGACATGGAAATCAAATACAAGAAACCACAAGACAAAACCAGACACAAGAACACGACACAAAGAACATGAATCCAGAGTCATGACAATTGCAAGGTTAACTGTGCTACAGCATAACTTTCAAATCTTATAAATCATCTCACAATCAGATTGCTTGGTATATTGACGTAAATCAATTTTGCATTATTGGCTCTACAGACTGGGGAGCTGAAGTGTCAAAGAGTCCCTTGGTTTGGACTCAGTACCAGAATGGAGAGGCTTATGTGGGCTTACTGAATACCAACTTTCGGAGCCAAAGCAAGATTGGCCTGCGTCATACTAATGGAGATAAATCCATATAAATAGGATATTAATAGGGATGAACAGCATACAGTGCAGTATCTCTGCTGTCTGCTGTGGCATTAGATGTGTAAACAATATCCCTGTATCAGTATAATCTGTACAAAGTTCCAGTGAGCAGAGCTTATCACCTGCTTCATGATTTAAGCAAGAAAATAAACTGCTTCATTGTCAGTCGTCTCATTAGACCTGTGATCAGGTCTGGTTGGTCTGAGAGAACAGCTGCACAGATCCAGCTGCTTCTCATAACGCAATCAGAAAATCAACACATTTCCACAGTCCCCAGGTGGTTTGACCTGCCACAAACACTGCCATTACCTAACAGGCAACTGAAGACGGTGGGTGTGTTCGGAGGAAAAGTACGATGTACATCAGGCTTCCTTTCTGATAAATGCTAGCCTTTCGCAATCTCCTGAGCCTACTGAGAATAACTGTGCAGGTGCTTATTCATTTGTTCTGTGAATGGGCAACAGCAGGGGGCATAATGTTCCAATGAACTACATAAAGAACTTTAAATTGCTTACGGAAGAAATCTTGACTTATTTTTCATCACAAGTGCACTCAAAAAAACACCTTGACGTTTTGCATGGAGGGACTGAGCAGCAGCAGGAGCAGTGTGCTGAGAATGATGTAGTGAGAGGATATCTGCTATGATTCTATCTTGAATGTGTGTGTGTGTGTGTGTGTGTGTGTGTTTTACAAGCCTGAACTCTTTTTGATTGATTATATGATTTACTATTTATTAATGAAGTTGATGAATATTTAGTCTTAGTCTTGATGCCACACTGGGCTGCATTTAATAACTGGGCCCTAATCAGCCATACGTTGTAGGTTACTGGTGTTTATGGGGCAGAGTCTATGTACTGAGGGTAAAAAATTTATTCTGAGTGGAATTAACTGATTTTGCACAGAATCCATCTGCCTCTCAGGATGAATTAGAAACATACACATCCGTTTATGACCAAACACCTGCAGAGGTAATAAAATTCCCATCAGCCTCAGCTGTACTGAGGCAAATACCAGCACATTTATATCAGATAGCGATAATGAGGCTCACCCTCATCACGTCATCTGTGGATGTATGGGTGTTTTTTTCTTCATTCATATTTACTTCATTAATGACATTTTTAGAGTCTTTTTAGTTGTCAAAATTTTTCCCTGAAGTTCTTTAGGTTGTGGTCAGTATTTTGAAAGTGTCCAACTGAAAAAAATCGCACCCCACCTCAGGCCTCCTCCAAGAGCAACTCCTCCAAAACACATGACAGCACGCTGCCTGACCACACAGACTGTTCCCACAAACTATTTTTTTTAGCTGCTGGCTACTGCTTGCCAACTGGAAAATGTGTTAGTCATTAGTTTGCTATGTCCAGCAAGCTCTCAGCTTTTTAAGTCTGATGAATAAACAACTATGTTAAATGCATAAATGCTACAATCATATAAACACAAGCAAAACAGCCTCTGACTGAAAAGGTTGCCTGTTATGACACACACTCTTTGCTGCAGAATGTGTGCTTTGTGCTAACTGGGTTAGCTTGGCTGCGACTAGCAGCAGTCTCACTACCACAAACTTCACATGTATGTTGGCATTGGGAAAGTTTGGCTGCACTTTCTCTACCATTGGTGACAGTAGCTGTCACAATGGCTTTAGCAATACATTCCCACCTGCCTTATGGACAACTGGTCCTGCACGATACACAATGTGCGCAGGTAGGTAGACAGACAGGAAGCCTCTTCAGTGTTTTCACTGGCTTATTAGAGGCCTGCAACAGCCATGGTAACTGGACTTTTTAAAATGCATTTGTCAGTGCATTTGACTTATTGATTGCTTTCGAATTGTTTTCTGTTTTCTACAAATTAAACAAAAACGGCTTCCAGAATAACTTACCAACCAAAGCTTTAAATATATGTCCTTCTAGCCTGTCATTTTATATGTTTTCTGTAGGCCTACAATTCCACTTAAGCTACTGTGACTCCTCATTGACCGACATCTACCAAAATCAAATTAGTCAGCACAATAATCAGTATTCCCAATCACTTCCTTGTGGTCACTGCAACATGGCTGTCTACACTGCGTGCACTATTCCACTTTTTTCAAGTTGAGTGAGGATAGACTGATGTGGCAGCTCCTGTGTTTTGTGGCAGTTTTTATACTAAAGTGGTTTTGTCTCTCGACAAATCAGGAAACCAAACATTTCCCGCTAACACTTGCATCCAGCACAAACCTCAGGTCTCTAACTTAACACTTTCAAGAAAAAAGACAAGGCTTTATATCATTTGTCACATGTTGACACCAGAGCAAAGGAATATTCTTAATGATAACTGGGAGTTGGGCGCTTAATTAAATTACACCAATGAATTGGACAGGGCCTTATATAGCCCACAGTTACTAAAGATCTGAAGCATGCATTTAAGTGTTACCATTGTCCTTGGGAGGATGATAACACTCTGCCGTTAGCATTCAGCTCAAAGTATCACCTTGGTTGAAGTACAAAGCCATAGAAATCTTCTAATGGCTGTAGACTCTTTGTCAATTGATAATGTATGGTTTTAAGAGAGAGTGACTTCCAAAAGTTCATATACAGTAAACTTTTATGTGTTCTATAATCATGAAAGGTTTATATTGAACATAAATACAAAAAGTCATTTACATACTGGAAACACTATATCTCACTGCTCACAGTATTTGCTCATTCTGATGGCACAGTTGTCCTCAATTCTTTTTCGAATCGTCATCAGACGTAATCTCAGATCATCTCTTATGTACCACAGGATTTTTGCCACTGATTGTTCTTGTCTGCATTTGTGTTTTATGTCGCCTCAGTGATTTTGTCATGTGTGGTTTTTGTTCATCATTTTTCTCCTTCCTTATTCAGAAGCATATTAAAACCCCTGTTTCAAAATAAATTGTAATACAAATTATTACTGATCGCCTTTCTGACTTTTGATGATGATTACTTATACATCAGCACCGAGAATGCTTGCTACACGTGTAATGAATTAATGACAGTGTGCATGCTTTGAATAGCCAATGCTGCACTAAGGATGGCAGCATCATCAACGCAACATGCATTTAATCAAACGTTGCTACTTCTTTTGGTCTTCTCCTCTTCGCCATGTGTAAAGACTAATGGCTACTCCACCACTCTGCCTTGTGCACGTGCATGCAGTCTTGCCGATTTACAAAACAGAATCATGCACATGCAGTGTTATATAAATGTAACACGATGTCTTTGACCCCTGCTGTTTGGAAATGTAAAAGCTTTCAGAAAATGGATAAAGTGAAAGTTAAGTAAATGTAAAAACAATCTGTGACAGAGGGGAGCATTTTAATTTATATGAAAATAGTGGATGTTGTTACACTAACCATATAAAACATGGACTTAATTCAATAAAGAAATAGCACTAAATGCATTGTTGAGAAACACACATTGTGTGTGAGTAAGTAAAACAATCCGGCTGTGAGATAATGAGACGATTGCTGACTGGATATGGAAGAAGAGATGAATAGATAACAAAATTACCTGAAATATTTATAACCTCTGTCTCTTTCATCACTGCTTTCCTCATAAGCCATTAAAGGGCCCTTTAGGGACCTCTTAATTGAGTTCCTTTCGGAACAGAATATGAAAGGCTTCTTTTTATTCCCCCCACCCCTTTTCATCTGAAGAATGGGCTGATTAAAACACGGAGAATGGAAGTTCTACCGGGAAAGTTCATTGTAATCAGGGGTGCAACTTGAGTGATTGACTCCGTCTTCTGAAAGACATTAAGTAGACACAGTTATTGAGCCTGGACACGCTGACAACTGCAGCTTTACACATATCCTCAAGTCTTACCAGGCCTGTAGCTACCATTAAATCACACATATTGAGGTCATGTATTTTTTTTTTCCTGGGAATAAAGAGTTGTGGCAACCAGGGGATTGTTCACATTCTAAAACGGGAAATGTTCACACAGTGGGTACTTTATATGCTGATTCCGGTAGTTTCAAAATGAATATCTCTGACAGGGGTTGCTGCACCTAAAACCACCAATGGATAGAATTCAATTGTTCGACTGGCAACCACATGACGAGTACAGAAAATAGAAGATACACTGTCAGGTATTGAGTTGCAACTGCAGATTATAATTCTTTGTAAACTGTGGATAAATACTGTGTAGTCCATTCAACATCATGGAATGGCCATTATGAAGTTGCAACTGAAGTTTATGAATCTGTACACTGCTGATTAAATGTTTTATGAAACATTTCATTGTTAACAGGGAAATAAATGTAACCATCACTTCTACTTTCCTTCAATGTTTTATCTTCATAACCTTGGTAGATTTACATAGCCGTCAGAATAAATCAGTCTTAAATGACACTGAAATTGAGTATTAGCAGAACATATTTGTGTATTTGGGTGGTGTGATCATATTGGAAAACAATATTAATCACATAATGAGATAACCCAAATAATGTCAATAACCAAAGTACCACAAATATCCAAAACAAACAATAATAAGCAACCACCACACATATGGGTGACTTAATGTTGCAACACAACTGACATGAAAAGGCGAGCTTACAATCTCCCCAAATCAATTATTGATAAGGCATTTTAATAGTGTGTGAATGAGAGAGGAGTAAGGTCACAGAAATGGCCAATGCTGCACTTTTGTTTTTGTTTTTTTATTATAAATATGTTTGAGCTTCAATGCTGAACCACAAATTGCCTATGTCAGAAAAACAGTCATCAGCATTGGAGAGGAAAGCTTGGATTTAATGCTGCTCCTCGCTATTGTGTGGTCGCAGGGAAATAGAATGGACCAATAGGACTCAGGCTGCTCGATCAACAACAAAAAACAGGGACTGTTCTACATCTCTACAGAGCCCTGTCTCCACAACAACATCTCGGACAGTTGCTCTTGACAGGCAGTTTATGTTCTTAGCTGACGGAGGACTACAGCCAGACCAGTGGAGGTGGACTGTGTGTACAACAATGATGCTTGGCGCACCCATGCTGCCAAAGTTGTTGGACAATGTTGTCCAGATGTCAAACTGTACCTAAAAAAACTGCATTAACTTTTTATGTATATATACATGAAAATAACTGTAATAGTATATATGTTCTATTTTTGTGAAGCATGAAGGATTTGCAAACCTTCATTTTGTTATGATGAATTGCTTTTTGCTGTTACTACAACATAGTTACGTCGATCATGTTTAAGTAAAGCATCATTTAGATTTTTTTTTTTCCCTTTTTCAGGCAACTCAGAGGACGTGGTGAAGCCTCTTGCAAATTCGACTGCATTTGTACCACTGCAGCTCAGACACAACTTGGCATTCCACAACCATGCTGTGACCAGCAGAGTCACTGTGTCATAATCCACTTAGTATGTTATTGATAAATTGGTGTGTCGAGCAAATTACCACAAACTGACTAACTGTTGGTATAGGTACACTGCTTGGTGGCTGGGTCTCCGATGAAGCTGCCATCAGGGCTCCGTGAGCAGAGTACCAGATGGGGGCTTTTAAGACAACATGGGACCATTACCACCAATTGCATGTCTTTGGTTTATACCAAATATTCAAGCTTAATAATGAGTTTTGACACATTCAAATATTGAAATGAGGAAGAGATTCCAAAGGGTACAGTGTTTTGTTTTTTTTTCATTTGACCTATGAAGTGACACCGCAGCTATTCTCCACTATGACATTACAGAAACAACCTGCCTGATATGTATTTCCACGCTAGACCGCCACATGATTCATTTACCTATGACTGATGAAGTAGTAGCAATCTTACTTGCCTTTTTTTTTTTTTTTAAGTGCAAATGAAGAGCTGAGGCGTTGGAAGCAATAGTTTGACTGATTAATCACTGCTCAATCTGCCATCTACAAATGCCGAGCAGATGGTCTGGCGCCGCTAAAATTAAACTGCTAACAAATATGCAGGTAGTGTTGTGGATGTGACCTCGGTGGCAACGGCTGTGTTGTTGTCGGGCTCCTCTATTGTTCTGCTGCCTCTGAGTTAGGAGAGATGGTCGCTGCACTGTTGTGAAGTGCAAACGCATTGTGTGACAAGTGTGCACCTGCATGTGTGGAGGAGAGAGGGGGAGGGAAGAGATCGTGGCTTTCCTGAGGTGAGAGATCAGGATTATTTCATCCCTCTTTGATGAGATTTAAAAAAAAAAACAAAAAAAAAAAAACAAGAATGTATTACATGAATAGTGGGAAAAGAAACTAATTTATATTCCTAACAGACAGTGAAGACACTTTTTCCAACACAGGCATTTCTATTTCTGTGCAGCTTATGGGAATAGCAGAAATGCTGTCATCATAGGACTCTGCTGTGTTTATATGTAAACCATAAAAAGGCCACTGAATGATCCTCTGTTGTCTGGAACATCAGCAAAAGCATCCATCCATCTGAATGCATTTGTCTGAGGACAAATTCACAGTGGATTTCCTGTGTAGGGGAGTATATGGGTGATACAACAAAATGAGAGGCCCAACTCTCCATAGATCTCATTAGTCCGGTCATAACATCGCCACAATAGTGGAAGGCATATTCATCTGACTCGTATTTCTTCCCCCCAGCACACTCCTAAAGCCTGAACTTCAGCTGTTTTTGTCCATCACTGGCTCTGGGTTAAAGATACAGACAGTTCCATGGCTGACTGTGGTTGTTTGCTGACATGTTTGCTGATTGAGTATTCCAACAGCCATCATTAGTCTGCTTCACTGTGTTGCTTATTAAAGGGTGTCTGTTTGATTGAAATCCATTCAGAATGGACATGTGGTGGAAAATACAGGACAATATAAAAGTATTCAGGTCAAATGCTTGTCTGCCTGAGAGGAACTGAGATGTTTTGAACCAAATGGCATGGATTCATGCACAAGTTAGTTTTTATTTGTATTTTTCCATTCAAACACTGGAGGTTAGTCTTTGATCGTGAACACGGTGATACATTTCAAACATCAGGTGGTAACCTTGATCAGAGCTGGAGCCTTTACACCCAGTGGCTAACGTTCAAACACCAGCCTTTTCAAACACATTATTAACCAAGGCAAGTAAATGCTGCTTATTGCAGGGGAGAGCAAATTCAAGAAAGCAAAAGAAATATCATATCTGTGCCTCTGCTTGCCGACACTGATATCGCTCCACTGTGTATTCTCCATATTAATGAACCTTTCTATCACACTAAAACAGATTATCGCAGCTCTGCATTTATTACAAACACCGGTGTAAGGGCAACATAATAGCAGAGTAATTATGAGCTGTGAATTGAAGTATAGATTTCCATCGTCACTATGCAAAATTGTCAACAACAATATGTGCTGTCTGTGGGGAATAGATATGGGTTTCTGTGCCTGAGCATGTTTTTTTATGTCTCAATTACTTCATTTTTGAAACTGTTACTTCATGTGGAAATGAACAAAGCAGAATGTAAAAGCATTTTGTTTTTATCCATTCCTGTCCTTCTGCCTGACTTAGATTGAGTGATTGTCTTGATTTGATGTAAAATTGGAACATCAGAGAAATGGTGATGGTTTATGGTGTCATAGTTCAACTGAGAAGGAAGGAGAAAAACAGGAGAGAGAAATGATTTTAATACCTAGACACAAAAAACAGTAAGAAGATTAGAAGTCTACGGCAATGCAAGCGGCAGCACATGCTGATGTTAGGTAATAGTTGCTGGGAATGAGGGTAGTGGTACGGTATCATTAAAAAAATGTGTATGTGTTGACACGTGGAATGTGTTGCACTTAGAGCAGATGTGGGTGAGAGGAGCCATTTAATTAAAGTGGTGTTCAGACGATGGGCTTGTGTTTAGTGGTAATTAGTACTAAAGTACAGCTGAGGCTGATGGGATTTTTTTGTTGGTGTAAGGTAAATATAAATAAATGCAATATAAAATAAAACTCATATATATATATATATATATATATATATATACTGTATATACTGTATGTATTGTATGGGTTTCCTCTGGGTACTCCAGTTTCCCCCACCATTAGAAGATGTACATTAGGGTAATTCTCCAGTCAGTGCCCTGAACCAAGGCACTGGCTTCAATCTGGAGTTGGTCCCCGGGTGCTGTACTGTACATCGACTGTCCACTGCTCCCTCTGGAAGGTTTAAATGCAAAGTATCAGTTTCACTATGTTTTACATTGTATGACATACGAAATTTGAAAAATTACATATTTGAATTGATACAGGAATTGCCAGTGTCGATATAATTTATCACGAGGAGAAAAGTAATATCACTACCACATTTCTCTGCAATCCAGTCAGTTGTTGCGGAACTATTTAAGGTAGCACCAGATGAATTCAGAATTTAACCAATTCTTGTGAAGAATGCTCCTCACATCATCAATGCCTGTTCATTCCATGGCAGATAGTAGATGACATATTTCAAAGAGCTGCACTGGGCCCACCTCGGCCACGGTGCAGTCTCCGGGGCTGATCATGCCTCTTGTAGACAATGCTTCTGTTTCCACTGGCTGTGCCACGACCCGTTTCGACAGCTCTCCGCTCTGCTCTGCAGAGAATACACAGCAAGTCTACTTTTGACGGAAGCGGAACAGAGCTGCGTCAATCTGCAAAGCATCAGAGTACACCAACCTTTACTAGTAGGGAAAGAGTATGATGGAAAGGTGACAGAAAGACAATAAAGTTCCTTCATCAGAGAAACCGTCCTTTAACGTCAGTTTGTTGATTCAGTTTATTCACTCATGAAAGTGAAGAGTTGTTTAATTCAATTCAATTCAATTCAATTCAAAGAACTTTATTTTTCCGTTAGGAACTTCATTTGTAAAAAGCGTCAGTGCAGTGCAAATTTTAGACAAGATACATAAGCAAATAAATACATACAGGTGAATACAAATGTTAAAGAAAAAAAAATAAAAAATTTGAAGTACAAAACAAATGTTAAAAAGAGAAGGACACTCATCCACACGCTCACACACACACGAACACACACCCCCACACACAAGCCAGACCGGGTCAGCTGTTCAGTAATCTGATTGATGCTGGGACAAAGCTTGTCATGGCTCTCTTTGTTTTAAAAGTGAGGGATCTGTATCTCAGGCCTGAAGGTAGGAGACTATAGTGGCAATGTAGTGTGTGCGCAGTGTCTGAAGCTATCTGAAAACCTTTTTGTTTAGTCCGTCTATTGTAGATGCTGTGAAGTGATTCCTGTGCCAGTCCAATTATTTTACTGCTCATGTTTATGATTTTGTTAAGCGGGTTGCGATGTATGTTGGACAATGAACCAAACCAGACTGTTATATTGAAGGTGATGACAGATTCAATAAAACATTTATTTAGTTTGTATAGGTGTAAAATCAATAAATATCTTTCTTCTCTGATTAAAATGTATTCCCCAAAACTACATAGTGCTCATTCAAATGATATGATTACAATGCAGGAAATAGTGTTGGCACAAAAAAAGTTTAAAATAAGCAGGAACCAGTATTGATCGACAGAATCAGGAAAAAAAATCCTGGTGCTGGTATTTTCCGTAAGTGTCACAACACAGGACCAAATGTTCAGAGGTGCTGTTATGGTAAGCTACCGGCTCACAAAACCACAGACTTGCATGACTCACTGCATCTCTTTGGCTTCTCCTATTCTCTCACACTGCCCACAGACACTCTTCTTCTTTTAGTATTCAAAAGCAGACCGGTGAACCTTGAACCCACGAGCTAGCGGCACCGTGGCCCCGACTGACTCCACCTCTGCTCCTCTACTCCTGTCAGGGGCTCAACGACCTGCTGTGCATCTCAGACGATGGCCTTGAGGAGCTTTCATACCAGAGAGCGTAACCAGACTCCAAGCAGCACCTAATGGATGTGAGCTGCCTAGAGCTGGCCTCGGTGAATTCATACTTGTGCCTTAAATACAGTGCCTTGAGTCTTGAGCCACAGAGTGTTCATTTGGTGGCACAGTAATCTGGAGGCCAATTGGCCTTTGCTTTCGCTCCAGACTGAAAAGGTCACGAGAGAAATAGCTTTAGCTTCGGTTTCTGTTCTTTCCTCTGCCTCTGTAGGTGTAAGGCTTGGATAATTTGGACAGTTTTCTGTCATACCTTGACTTCATGTGAAAGGCAATTTCAGATAGTGTGAGCATACTGAAATGTACAACGTTGAGTCACTTTTTGTGAGAAAAATATTTCTTACAGGAAAAAGTCACCAGGAAACTCCAGAGAAAGATGATTTGGTTTAGATTAAAATCAAATGCAATTCATTAGCCTTTTGATGCAGCGGTTTGATGAGTGAAAATATAAGTTGTTCATATGTTTACAGCTACAAAATTTCCGAAATCAAGACAAGGAGAACACATTTCAAGAAATGTTGTAAATGTACAATATTCCTTTTAGCTTACATCAGCCTGTGGGGTAATAGACAAAAGTGTGCTGGCCACTTTAAGTATGACCCTGATTCACTCACTTTGTTTTGCAGTTCAGATTCTTGTGTATAATTTAGTCAGCCCTGTCTCCTTTGAATAATGTTCATATGAAAATATACTGCCTCAGTGATTTATATCCAGAACCAACATTAGTGCCTTTGCTGGAACTAATGAGATATATATAAAATTCAGAAATAAGGAGGTTTGTGTAGGTTCTAAGTCTCAGTTCTTCTAGAAATTCAGTCAATCTCTGTAGTCTTTCCCACCTATTGTCAATGTCATTTTTCATTGCTCAGCTGGAAAGACCAAAGTGTCTGAAAAGAGTTTCACAAAAAAATTGTCTGATGAATTTACTTCCTTAGTTCAATCTTAGTCATCATACTGTTGTTTACGGCGACAGCAGGCAGATGTTTCAGCAAAAAGTAAGATTTTCACTGTGGCAACCTCTGAGTGACAGGAAAGCGACACATCTTATACACAAATGAGTGAAGAAGTCGATTGCACATATCACGTTCTTGGAACACCGTGACCATTGCAGATCAAAAGCAACACACCAGCCGATCGTGCAAAGCCTCATCGTACAGATGTATTTTAGGCAAGTATGGTATGTGGTTAGGTCTAGGGAAATATTGTGGTTTGTGTTAAAATCATTATTTTACCATCTTAGCTTTTGTTCCAAAAGTACCTATTTGAACAAAGTAACCTCCATTACATTATGTATGTGACACTGATTGGCAGGTTAGCAGGTTTCAGGAGTTCGCTGTTGACTTCTCGTAACACACTGGACACCAACAGCAGTCTGCAGAATGAAAGTCCTGTGCTGGGGTTGATTGTCCATCCTCGACCTCCTTCCTACACAAACTTTTCACTCTTTAGTACTATACTACTACACACTGCTGATAAGGCTCCAGAAAAGTAAATGAGGCTTAATCGAAATGTCCAGCCTCTCGTCAAGTCTGCGATGCCATGACACAACAAGGTGATATAAGCTGCTGACAGACAGGCTGAAAGACTACGATGATAAAAGGAGTTTTGCCTGCACCTCTACATATTTCTGTATCATGATGTGGTTGAATGATATTTTTGGGCCTACTTGATTCAAGAAAATCCTTACTTTACACATTAAGTTCTGCATCATCACATCTGTATTGCAATGAATTGTGGATAATTAATTCAGTGAAATCTGAACCCCAAGATGAGTCTCTGGAAGTCTGCAGAAAGCACGCTCGTAGAAGGGATGAACTGTGGATTTGGACTTCCCTCAGCACTCGAAAACTTCCTGCTGGAAGACTTCCTGCCAACAAAGTCACACAAAGTCTGTGCGTATGCACAAGTGGGGACTTCCAGGGATTTGAAAGCAACCTTACTGTGGGCAGGTAATGTGCACACATACAGAAGAAGATACATGGTTTGCAGAGATTTATATTATGACTATTCGGACTCATGAATTGGAAATAAACACAATCGGATGCTTTCATGTTTACCCCAAAAAAATCTTTTGTTAAAGCAAAATAGTTATTTATTTTGTAGGAGACACATTTGAGGTTAGCAGAGCGTTGCTAAATTTAAACAGGATTTATTTGCACTTATTGGACCAAATTTTACATGAAAATGATCCTAGAAATGTGTCCATAAACAGTCTAGTCAGATCAGAAAACAGTAATTCATTTATTAAAAAAAAAACATGAATTGTTAAAATGATCTGTCCTCCCATCTGAGAGCTTATTCAACTTTGCTTTGTTACACTTATTACAAGAAAAGGTCACAAAGTAAGCAACAGCAGTAATCTTGTCCAATGTTTGATAATGTTGTTTGTTTCACCAACAATAAGATTATCATGGCGAGTGATTCAATAAATGTCCTCATGCACCAGCTGACCTGACGGTGCTTGAATTTCATATGGCATTTGCTGTCATGCTCATGTTCAGCTCATTGTTTGGCAAAGCTTAATGCTCACTTGGTTACCATTCTGTGAATAACATGGAAGCTTTATGAGGATTATGCCAAAGCTTCATGGCTCAAATAGCTTTTTAGAATGGAGAATCCAGACACAAAGTGTGGACCACTGTCCTTTACGCAAGCCTCTGTGAATGTCACATGCTGGCATGCTTGGCACAAAGTGTGCGAGTGAGCCAGCGAAGGCAAATGAAAACTGGCCATGAACGCAAATACCATCAGAGGAACGGTGACAGACATGGCAAAAGGGCAAAATCTGGCACACACTGGTTTTCACTGGGGATCAGACTGCTTTAGGAAAAGACACACACACTGAGAAACCACTTTTACAATTTGAAACACCACCCACTGAACATGTGACACTGTTGCTCTTAACTGCCGGCAGTTACAGCTTGATGTCATTTCTCATCGCTAACTCGCTTTCCAACTGCTTCTTTTTTTTTTTTTTTTTTTTATCAGTCAGCCCGGTCTACCTGCCAGTCATCTGAAGCCCTCTAAAAGGCTGCTTCTCCTCCTTGTCTCCTCTAGCTATATCTGCTCTGAAGGGGTCACTGCAGTTAGAAGGAAAAAAGACCCGGCAGAGGATTTTTCAATTGAATTGTCAGAAGCTGGCTGTTTTAATAAATCCTGCCCAATGAAAGGGCAGGGAACCTTTTGTGAAGTGGCCTCACCCATGACGCTCAGCTTGGGTGCTCCCCAGTGAACCTTGTCTGCCAGAACCAGCTTCCCCAAGATAAAAAGCACCTGGCAGGTCTTCACTGGATAAGGGGCACCTTGACACACTTAATAAATACAAATGATGATAGATATCTGTAAATAACTGAATTACAACAACTGTCATAAAATAATACAAAAAGGTTGTTCAAGCTGAATTCAAAGCATACCCCATTTAAACAATGTCAATTATTCAGTCCCTCCCTTTATTTTTGTGGAGAAGAAACCGTCTATCCACTGTACAGGACATTAATTCATTTAACAAACAAATATTATTGGGGATCAGTAGACAGGTTAAGCAAATCATGTAAACACTTTATAGAGTTTTTTTCGTTTGTTTCTTTTTAGGGGCAGCATAACAAACTGTTGCAACACTCAACTATTTTGAAGATGATGTGTTAGCAAACCCTTTGATACATATACAACAACACAAAGGAGCATTAGCACCAGCTTGGAGATGTGTGTTTAGCAGGACATCCTCGTACTCAAATTACTCAATAGGTCCAATAGACTTTTTGTGAAAAAAAAAAACAACAAAACTGCTGAAAATGTCGAAGGTATCATTAAAACTATCTAGTGGTGTGAGTCAAACTCACCTCCCCCCAAGTGACAAATGTCAACCTTGGATGTCTCAGTGGTTTGCAGAAACGTTACCTGCTAACATTACATCCTGGAGACTGGGCTGTTCTGTGAAACGGCTGCACTCAGGTAGTTTTGGAAAAGATCATGGTTTGGGTTCAGCCTGAAATTGAAAAATATGTTATATACGTGAAATAGTATGTAAAAAAGTATGTTACATCGCACAAGCACCTTAATCCAGCTTCTCTCCTCTTCCAGTGTGACTGGACCATTCCTGTGGACCAGCTCTTCTACCACTCACCACCCAGCCTCCTGCACCTCTGCCACCCTGCACAAGCCTGACTGCCAGAGCCAGCTATCTGTGTAACCTGCCCGCACCTTGAGCTCACCGACTCTACCTGCCAGCGAGTCCTCAAGTGTTCAATAAATTCCCCTTTCAAATTTGCTCCCAGTTTGGTGTCAACATTTGGGCCCACCTATTCACCACTACACTTTTCACGCATAGGCCATACTAAGTGGCTTGCACGGACAACATAGAGGCGTATTTTGGTGACCATGGGCTAGAATGAGTCAAGAGATGTGATTCCAAAACACACCCTGCTTTACCTCGGTTTTCGTCTCCACCAACTCCCCTGGGAAATATCTAGCATTTTAGCGACCAAATGCACAAGCACCACCGGTTGCTAACTTTGTTGTCCAGTGCTGTAGGGTACAGTCTGTTTATCAGAGCTTTTGTGCTGGAAACAGCTGCCTGTTGTGGTTGGAAATGAGGTTCATGAGAGTGGTGTTAAAATGCTCATAAAGTTGGACTGCAGGTAACCATCGTCTGTGGATTGGCCACTTCTTATGGAAAAAAGTAACAAATATGACTTTTTTTAAGCACTCATATGTAACTTTTGCTGAGGAGTGTGTTGTAATCCCAAGTGGTAATTGGGTTAATAAAATGCTTGAACAAATTTTAACACAAATAGAGTAATATCATCAAACTGTTACTTGAATATCTCTTTCAGAGCAATAGCTATTTAAAGCCGCTAACATTAGATGAGATTAGCTACTACAGTCGACTGATCACACACGATCAGCTGGAGCAGCAAACCCCCCTGAGTGTATTAAACTGAGCTTAGCAGCTTTTAATTGCTTATGAATTCAACTTTTAATTTGTATTGCTTCTCCTTAAAAAAAGTTACCCATTCTTGCTTGAACTATAGTAATCAGCAACAGCACTGACAATCCTACATGGCCACCAAATACTCACTATTTTTTATTTTAAGGATAGACTGCTAACTCACAGTAGCTTCAACAGCGCACATATTTTTTTGTACATGAGGTTACCAGACAGAGTTAACAGTGTTCTGACAGTATCATCGGTATCATCATGATGATTACCAGCACTTAGCGCTCTGTTTTGGCCAGTGAAATGGCAAGGCAGAGGCTGAGGAGAGGCAGCAGGGCAGGAGGTTGGCGAGAAGTGACAGAAGGGTACATGAGGATCATGGATGATGCTAGTTGGATCGGTAGGAGTCTAGCCCCCAAGACGAGCGCCAGGCTTTGAAGCCAGTTTTCATAGTGGCCCAACTGTGTATTTACAACATGACATGACACGCCGAAAAATTATTTTTTACCATGTGCTTGCATTGTGTCTGTGTTTTTTTTTGTTTTGTTTTTTTTCCCAAAGGCCTTTCCTGGACAAGATTTCAGCTCTAAACAGGGACGTGTACAGACATTTGGAGGGGCTATTGCTCTTCAAGTGCTACTGCTGGAACCCCCCCCCCCCCCCCCCATACACACACACACACACACACACACTCACACATGCACACACACACACACACACAGACACACTTACACTCTTTGTTGTTTGGAGCGTCAGATAACAACGCATTCACACAATTAAAAAAGGGTTATTATTGCTGTGATCAATGCAAGATCTATATTTTTCCATATCACACTACAAAGGTATGTGCAAGCTCAGCGGACAGTTTGAGGATGGAGCTGTCTACAATCTAATAATCAATATTATTCTGCATAAGTTCTATAATGTACCTTTAAATTAAAGACACTATTGTCCACACCATCTATATTTCTCCTCATCACACTCTTGACATGGCCCTTTTACAGTAACTCTCTAACACTCAGCTTATCACCCTCATTATGTAGACTACCTGTCTGATGTGTTGTGTGATGCTCTACTTACTCTCAGGTCTGGAACCCTGTGGTTTGGCCTCATCTTAGATAAAATGATTAGAATCTGAATTAGGTAACTTATACATACTTACTTACTTACTTACTGTACTTTTCACTGATAAAATGTACTGACAACTGAAACCTCTATTGCAGTCAGTTGAATTTCCATATTATGTGGCTTCATTCAATAATTATGGTGAAGCCCAGGAATTACAGTGGAGAATATCTACTTATTTATTTAAGAAAATATAAAAGTATGTTGCCTGCTTGTATAAAGAACAAACACAATGTATTATAAAGCCTTTGTGAACCTGTTATCTGGCCTTACCATCCCATATTTCACTACAGCTAATTTACCTGATCACTAGGCTCTCAAATGCTCTCATGAACAGGTGCTTTCAGGGTTAGCCCCCTACAGAACATATTTATACATTCACAATACTATGCATAGCACATACTGTATACCATATGGTGCAGTGTTTGTACCTTACAGAAAATGCTTCTGATAAGATAGGCCTACTTCACATTAAATAAATTATGTAAGATGGTGTCTTATCATTATCAAAATGCTTCACCTCCTGCAGCTGGCCTGCTGGCAGATTGTACCCAGCTCTGCAATGATGCATTTCTTTTAGCCACCTTGTTGAGGTCTTTCTCTTTCTTCTTCAACCATCTCTGTTGTGAAGGCATACTTAAGCACACAAAATTAAAATTAGTGAGTCTATATATGAATGTATATATAAAGTTTATGTGTAGTATGCCTACATTAACCAATTCACGTAGCATATTGACTTTAAGCAATATATAATGTTTGAGTAAAAAGTAAAACAAAACAGTTCCAACACTGTTAAACTACAGCAAAGCTACTCGTAAAAGCTAGTAAAAATCTAGTTTGGTTAACTAAAGCCACTTATAAAAACATTTTCAAACTACTGACAAATTGACAATGAACATATGATATAAATATATCATCATATCATATCATATAGCAAAAGAAATTGCCAGTTCATTGCAATTAAAGTAAAAGTGTTTCTTTCCTCACAGTTCATACATACATCAAGTAAAAATATCTAAAAAATAAATAACATTTGTTAATAAATAACAAATTAAAACAATGAAAGTCTAAATAAGGAAATAAAAGTTCTCAGTTTTGAAACGACTGCAAAATGTATTTAAGCTAGTAGTTTAACTAGCCTGCATGTAGTTCTCAACTCCCCAACACTGGATATACTACATCACATCACATCCAATGGAGCAGATTCATTGTTTTATTCTATCATGGGATTGGGCGGAACATGTGAAAATCCACTACCGTGTCTCCTGGTAGCTCGATGGTGTTTTGTGCCCCAAACGCAGACTTAGAGGCAGCGCTGCATGGAAGGCACTCCCCGTCCCCACACACTAACACACACACACAAACACAGGTGGATACTTTTTTGTATTAATCATTGCATTTGTGAACTCAATAACTTCTAAAACTCACCTGACTGACAAACTTTCCCTCTCGTACACCTACAAACTGTAATACGCACCTGCAGTGTTCAGTATGTCAGATAAAGTCACGTGAAGAGGGGCAGAGGGCATCGCTGACGTTGTCAAAAATAAGATAACTTTTTGATTACAGAAAAAAAAGTTTGAATTATATGCCAGTTTATATTTGTTTGAACACTTCTACTTTGCCAATTATGGGCTTATTGTATTGATGTAGACACAACAGCACTCTCTCCAGAGGGGCAGCTCAGCTACTAAGGGCAAACGGGCTGTTGCCCGAGCAACAATAGCCCGTACCTGTGCACGTCAGTGGCTCTAAACATGTGGAGAACATCTTGCTGGGATATTGAGATGTTTGTGAAACCCAGAGGGAGCCATTTGAGTTGCTGGCAAGTTATCTGAAGCACAGTCCAATCTCCAGGATATAATGTTAGCAGTTAATGTTTTTGCAAACCACAGATACATCCGAGGCTGACATTTTGACAAACATGGCATATCATGTTCACGCTATATGCTTATGAGCCACCTTTTGGTTGCCAACAAAGCAGCTAACTGGCTAGTTTAGCTGCTGTTCTGGATATTTTTAAAGATACCTGTTGACATCTCCAGCCATTTTTGTGGTTACAAACACTGGCTATTTTTCACAGGAAGTTGGACTATTTCCATTCAAGTGCTCCAACTTCCTGTGAAAAATAGCCAGGAGTGTGACTCCAACTGAGAGTAACCAGTTGGGTGCTTTGTTGACCATTAATAACGTAACGAAACGGTGACACAATAATCAAAGTCTGAGATGGAAGTCACTTGTAAAATACTGTCCATTTATACAAATATGTTTCATACAAATCATCACGTATATATGGTATGATAATAAACCCAAATCAATAAGTAAGTAAAAATGTCGGACTGATGCATATACAGAGATGATATCCTAACAATAAACTCCCCACTTCAATCTGAATGAGACTCTTGGCCTTGTGAAATCATGATGCAATGATCTGCCTATTCATGCAGCAGCTCCCGGAATGTCGAGTCCTCCTAAATAATTTGACACGGGCAGTAGGAAGTAAGATTACTTTATATTGGCATGTATTTCTCTTATCTTTATGGTGCAGTTTGGAGATAAGAACTGCTCATCCATGCTGGCACTGTGTACTCACGCTGCAGGAGATGCATACAATTATGCAAATCGCGTTGAAAGTCATAAAGCCTTGTTCGAGGCTGAGAAGCCCTGCTCCCCCCCTCGCTACTATTCTGCACTCTTTAGCTGTGTAGAGCCCCCCCCGCTCCTATTCTGCACTCATTGTCTGTGGAGAAAACCCACAGATTTGGATGGCAGCGAAGGCGGGCTTGTGCAGCAGGCGTGCATTTGTAATAAGAGACGCACCGGGAAAGAGGCAAGCAGGGGAAATATTTCAAAAGTACGAGCAGGATGGAATGGAAGCTTTCTAACAGAGTTGAATCCATCAGCTGCTGTGTGTCTATGTATTCATCAACATATAGAGTGGTCGGTCAAGCCTCTCAACTGGCTAATCACAGATTGCCTCCGCTGTGGTCAAGTATCAACACAGTTAAGGGCCTTGCAGCGTGTAGGTGCTGTAATTATACGGTGCAAGTGGTGTGTGTATAAGCACCCTCAGTTGTGTCACTTTTTCCTTTTTTTCCCCTATCGAAGATATCCATGGTAACCTGTGTACAAATACTTCACCTAATCACACAGCAGTGCAAAATGCAATGGCTTGTGTGTTGCTTCATGTGTCCTGTAGAAGCAGGCAGGTAGGGAGGGACATTGGGCTAGATGTGAAAGCAGCTGCCTGTAACCTCCAGTGAACACAGCCGTACACGACGCACAACAACAAGGCAGCATCTGAGAACAATGGCGGCCAATTTGGAGACAGGAAATAAAGTATTGAGGTGGATTTCTGGCTTGTTTTGACTCCTTGCAATAGGAGGCTTAACGTTAATCAGTTGAAATGAATGCTAATGCTAGCTGCATGAATAGACAAAGAAGTGTTAAATGTCTAACAGCAGCTAAACTCCCTAAAGCCCCTCAATACTGGATTCTCTGACATAAAACTGCGAGCAATAGGTCTCAGAGTTTGTGTTCGGCTCCAACCCTGGCCTCGTCCACTTGGAGCCCAGTACAGTTAGCCACTGTTAGCCATTATTTTAAAGCCATTTGTTTATCAGGAAACTCTGTAAATCACTGTTGGCTGAGGACATGAGAGGGAAAACCAGAAAACACGGTCCTCAGATCAGAGATACAAAGATATACATTTGTGTTTTGTTTGTTCCTGCGCTGCGGCTCGAAACAACCAACAAGTGATTAGGCAGATGCAAGACCCACCCTCTCTTCTTTCATGTCTCTCCTGAGACTCCAGGTAACTGACTCATTCTGTAGCCAGTGAGATTTCAAATCCATAAATATACAGTTTATATAGGTTTTCTGAAGTCTGAACATGGACATTATGGAAGTTTATGTAATTTTATGCAATTTTCTCTTTGTAAAGTCTGTTTTTTTTTTTTAGTTTTTTTTTTTACTTCAGGTGAGAAAAATAAATAATTTAGTGTGTTCAAACTCCTGCACAACAATCACAGAAGCACTTACAGAGCTGCTGACTGTTTGGAAAAGACTTTCAGACTGTGACCTTTAATTTTACCACAATCTTACCTACATTTTTAGTAATTTTAAAGGTTTAACTTAAGTTTAAAATTGATTTCTTCATGCTAGCTTATATAAGCAAACATGACATTTTTTATTTTTACGGGGGGGGGGGCATGTATTCTTAAATAGGTGCACAACATGACTGTGAATGTGATCATAAATGTTAAACTAGTCATTTCTTCGATTCAGCTTGATTTTAAACGTTGCTTCTCTTTAATTCAACCTATTATCATTCCACAACACAAAACAGATTATGACCCCATCCGCACTGTTTTGTTTTCCTAGCGGTTCACTGTTACACATCCGATGATCTTAAAATATGGTTAAACAGTTACGATTGTTCAAACTTTATGATGTGATCTGATATTGGAGCAGTTTGGTTGAATTAAAGGGGACTTTGGGCCTTGGCGGAGGTATGCGCTCTGCCATTCCTGTCCTAATTGTTTTCATGAATACAAAGCTCTGCAGCCCGACCAACTCCTCATGTAACCTCCAGGTCTTAACACATTTAGATCAATAAGTTTCCACCGATTTTTAGACAGCACACGTGAATATTCAGGTTTGATTCGGAGCAAAGGTTTCCATACGTAAACCAGATAAATGTAAATGAATTATTCATATTAAGTGTGTGTGGGTTACATCACAGCACTGTCAATGATAATCAGATGACACTGATAAGATAATTTGTATGGTTCCCGCAACACAAGGGCAAAGAGGATAATCATACTTGTAGATGAGCTGGGACAATATGTAATATAACGAGCGTGATGTGGAAACCCTTCAGTACTGTGCGGCTCTTTCCCCGGCATCAACACATCTAGGATGGATAAGATCATTATCAGACTGTTTTGGCGTGTTCTACATTAGCCGTGCAGAGTGATTACCGCAACCAACTGAATTACGAAGCTGATTTCTGAACCATTATGGCGTCGCTTATCACAGACTGATGGTGATAAAGAATCCAGAGTTTAGACGACGGAGGCGAGTTATGAGGAGAGGAAAGTAGGACACCACAGCACAACATTTGACTTGGAAACTCACATAACCGTGATGGATTAGAGAGGACATCTGGCTTGCAGATTTGCCATCAAATCAATTACATATGTATTTGTATTTGTCTGATGTACAAAAGAAAAGGCAAAAAATAGAAAAAGGCAGTCAGAGTAATGGATGAGGACCACTCGCTTGTGTTCTTCACTCCAATTTTTCATTTTTGTGACGAATTGCAGACGAGGGTGAGGTTTTAACGCAAGACTCCAGTTCTCAGACAAAGGCTCTGCCATTCAGTGACGAAAATCATCATGACAAACAGTGCTGAAAGAGAAAGTGTCAAAAAAGCAGTGTTGTAATTTGTGAGTCAAACAAGATGCAAAGTAAGGTGTTTCGCTTCCAAAACACATTCTCACACTCTTGTCATCAGTCTGCCAGGATGTCTGCTCCTGACTAAATTCTGAGATGGCTCGACGCCAACTGCAACTAAAGCAAACATGTGCGAAAAGATCTTTTCTAATTTTACAACACATGTGCGGTATAAAGTAATGCTGCAATGGATGCACAGAAAATGACCAGAAAGCAGTGCTGCCAGATCTGGTGAAAGAAACAAGCAAGGTTTATGGAAACCAGCCCAAAAGAAGCAAACTGCCCTTTTTTATAAATCCGAAACAGGCAATCTTTACTTTATATGTGAGACAGTCTAATTGATAAATTTACACTGTATATACTGCACAGTATATGAATGTTTTTTTTTTTTTTTTTTTTTATCATTTCATCATTTTCAAAACTACAAGACCTTGTTATATTTTTATTGTAATTTGTTTTCCTTTTGAAATCTCAGGAACTTTAACAAAACCAACTGGCAAACAAGAAATGGGAAATAATTTAACCAGTCAATGAGGATGAAAGTAAAGAAGCTGCATTTAATGACCAGAACAAGAGTCCTTAACCATGGTTGTGTTTAACAATAAAAATACTATAACTCAATACTAGGCTGTGTAAAGATGCGTTGACAGAAACATGATCCTTTTCTATCACACGTGCATGTTGTGTCAGCTTCAGCTCACTCCTGTATCAGACTGTGTTTTTATTTGGCTGTGTTTAGTGTATTCGCTTTGTTTTGTGTGTATTTGATCGTTTTGTGTGTATCTGTATGTGGTTGTGTTGTGAGAATTTGTCTTGTGTTGTGTGTATTTGGTCATGTGTGTATTTGGTTTGTTTCGTGTGTATTTAGTCATGTTGTGTGCAAGTAGATGTGTTGTGTGTATTCAGTCATATTGTGTATATGTGGTTTTGTGTGTATTTGTTCATGTTGTGTGTATATGGTTTGTTTTGTGTGTATTTGTTGTGTTGTGTGTATTTGGTTGTGTTTTGTGCATTTGGTCATGTGTATTTAGTCATGTTGTGTGTATGTGGTTTTGTTGTGTGTACTTGGTTGGTTTTGTGTGTATTTGCTCATGCTGTGTGTGTGTGTGGTTGTGTTGTGCGTACTTGGTTGGTTTTGTGCATACTTGCTCATGCTGTGTGTGTGTCCGTGTGTGTGGTTGTGTTGGGTGTATTTGGTTGGTTTTGTGTGTACTTGGTCATGCTGTGTGTACTTGGTTGTGTTTTGTGCATTTGGTCGTGTGTATTTAATCATGTTATGTGTATGTGGTTTTGTACTTGGTTGGTTTCGTGTGTACTTGCTCATGCTGTGTGTGTGTGTGTGTGTGTGTGTGTGTGTGTGTGGGGGGGGGGGGGGGGGGGGTGTAGTGTGTACTTGGTTGGTTTCGTGTGTACTTGCTCATGCTGTGTATACTTGGTTGTGCTGTCAGAATCTGCAGGGTGTTTCTGGATGTTTTGTGTGTGTGTGTGTGTGTGTGTGTGTGTGTATTTACAGCTTTTTTGGTTAAGCCACTTTCATGTTGATCACAGTGGAGGGTGTATTTCTCATTTTGCCTGTGTGTTACTTTTTCCCACCGCTGCACACGTGTGGTTAAATTGGCGGAGGACTTTCATTCGCTTGTGTTTGATATATTTGCATGCGTTGCCTTAAGCTGCAGCACGTGGTCAGCGTAACATTCAGGTACATTTGGGATGAATTCATACCTGATGCTGTGCACTGAAACAATTAGGCTGAAATCTTTGAACATACAGCTGAAAAAAATTAGCATGTCTGCACAGTAATAATGATCAAAGGAGACGTGACTTGTTTCAAGGGCAGAATCTCTTTGGTCTATTTGTTTGCGCGCCTGCCAGTAATCTCTGGAGAGTGGCTGTGTTTTTGGATTGCTGCGGACCGCGTAGGGAGCCCGGAGAGCGCTGCAGGCAAGTGTCACTTCCCATTGGATGTTCCCGGTAACTACTATACATGTTTCAAAACAAACTGTCACACGCCGGGTCCGAGATGTTTTCATATCTCCGTCTGCCTTTTCACTCGATGACTTTGACCAGCTTACAGCTCAGGAGGAGGCTGATTGGGGAGGTTATGGGGGTTAGAAAAACAAATGGTTGACTCAGAGATGCAAAGTGACCTCTAAGCTGAGAGGATCACACCTTGTGCCTGAACACTGAACGCAGAAGTATAATATGACCGGTGTTACTATGGCCACCGTGGACATGAAGATGTGTGGAGCTGCAAACCAAATCAAATGTTGTGGCGCTAACATCTACCTGCTGATGAAACACCTCTCATGAGGATTCTACACAATTATCATTTACAGCGTGCCATAAATAACCTGGTGGTTTGCGTATTGCATAAGCAAAACAGAAAAAAACAACAAATAAAATTGCTTAAGGTATTTATAAGCTGAGAAATAATGGTACTGTATCTTTTCTCCTCTGTCACAAAGAATAAAAAGTTGTGCAGGGAAGAAAAAGTTCCTCGCTCTCTTCCCTCCCACTGCAACTCCAGAGACATGTTTTCCCCCTCTCTGTGTCTGTGTAATTGCACTTCACTCTCAGATGCCTCTCAACATATTTGATACATTGACAAATTCCCTCTTTCAGTGTTCTCATCATGGCTAGTCCCTGGAAATGTACAAGAAAAAGGAGGAGGCAGGCGCAGAAGACAAGCACAGAGCAGGTCCTGCTTCCCAGATGGGTTGTACCACGTCGATAGACTGGTGAAATATATCTCATATCATATAAAACCAGCTCAGGGCCATGACAGCTCTTTAGGGAGAAAACTCAGAGTCTCCCAAAGGCTTCTGGAAAACAAATTGACAAGATGCAGGGCTTTTTTGCTGCAAGTGAGAAAGCTACAACCATCACAGCAGAGCCGCTGCATCGGTTGTTTTCATCCAAGGTTGCAAAAGCACCAGGAGAGGGTTGATATCGTTGATTTATGGGTAATTAAGAGGAGCTTTAAACATGATTTGTTTTATTTCAAGCCTCATCTAGCATCAGGGGAAATCTCTACTGAAAAGAAGCTCCTCTGGTTGCCATAATATATATGACACATAGATCTTGGAACAAGACAGACAGAAAAAAATTCTGATGGAAATTACTCTGAGGGAGCTGTCATTATTAAGATATTTATACTTGTGATTTTTTTTTAAAACAGCAGGTTAACTGTGGGAATTTTTTCACACCCACCTATGATTTTAAGAGGTGACAAAATATTACATTGTTTGTTTTTTCCCTCAAGAATCTGAACTGGTATGGCACTGAAGTGCATGAAAAAGCTTACAGGACCATCAAGTGGTCTCGCACAATCAGCCCACTATTATCTGCTCAAAATGATATTCCTGACAATCATTTCTCAATCTATGCAAGTGGCGCTGTAATTTTTGAAAGTGATTCTTTCCTTGAGAAAAAAAATAACACTGCTCACCCAGTTTGAAATTTAGCTGAGCTGCTGGAGCTGTAACGGAAAAAGAATCATCTACACACTCCAAACTGCAAATATCCCACATCTGTACAAATGTTTTCTGATTCAGTTTGAGTGTTTTTCTTACCTTCCAGGGGTCCACTGGTTTCAGTTGATTTAAAACACTATGAAAATCAACTTTCAGAGACTTGAATCTGGCAATGACATCATGATGATGCTCTCTCGCTCTTTTTTGGAGTTCATTTTAGCATTTGAATGGTGTGAAAACCATTGAGTGATCTGTGAATCCTGCTTTCTGGTGTGTCTTTGTTCATGGAGTGTATCAACCTAAAAGCCATCCTGATTCTCGCTGACAAGTACACAGTGAAAGTGACAAAGTCGCGCGCCCTCATACTTTTGATCAGAAACACAGTGAGCGTCACAAAGAAGACTCAGTCCAATTAGAAAATACTTGTAAGCAGGACATCTGTCGTACACAGCCAGAATGTGAAGGACTGCCACAGAAACTATAAGGGCGATGGATTGTTTAATGAGAAAATTATACTTACCACAAGTCATAAATGTGGATGTTTTGATAGAAAGTTCACTCAATCTTAAGGTGGGTGTATGACTTTTGTAAAAATTGTATTCTGAAAATCTAAGCAATTAAATAATAATGTACAATAAGGCTGCATGCTTTAGGAGATGACTGGCACTGATTGAAGCTGAAGCATAGGTAGTTATTAAACATACAAAACCATCCATAATGTACTTAGAGATCCAAAGAAACTGAGTCGGTGCTCAGTGCTGTTTGCACACACCAGGACACCTTCTTTGTAGGTCGCACAGTTGTAAGTCGTGTGCTAGTCTCCTGCTGTATTGCACATGTCTCATGTTTGTATGTTAACTATATAATACTGATGTAGATCCAAGCGGACTCATTTACATCTTAACCTCACACTGGGTGTGGGTGGGATGTTGGACCTCGCTTTTCAAAACTCTCTCTCAAAATTCAGTCTCATTGTTTCATCCTACTTAATTCTCTCCTGCCACTGCACTCCAGATGAGAGAAGATCGGAGCGTATATTGTCGATATGATCAGCTGAGATACCGTCAGGTCAAAGCAGGACTCTTAATGAGTAGCGGCAAGTGCCTTGTTGACTTTTTTTTTTTTTTTTAGCCCTGAGACTCACCTCTCAGACTACATACATATTGCTCTACCTTACTGGTGAAGGTTGTTAGGGATGTTTTCAGCCTGAGGAGATAAATTACAGACAATATTCAGGGCTAAACAAGAATAAATACATTTTTGTTGTCAGTTTATTAGTTATAAAAAATAAAGCTGACTTAAAAAAATTCTAAGAATTGTGTTTTATTATACAGAGGTTATTTCTTCTTTTAGTTAGCACAACCAACTTGTATTATAAAATATGAAATTGTCTAAATGCACGTAAAATGCAGAAAATAGTATCCCGTTTAAGCCCTTCTAGTGTCTCATAATTACTTCTGTTAAGTACAAAGAAAGATGGTGTGTATTTGTGTAGTCTGTAATCCAAACTGAACTCAAACACACACCTAAATGTGTTTTGTTTTTTGTTTTTTTTCAGGATAGTATTTTTCCACGACTCTGAAAGGAGATGTAAGGGAATAAGGTAGCCCAAAATTTTATAAAGCTGTAGTGTCTCCTCTTAAATATAATTCATACACATCAGGCAAGGTTTTCTAGAGGTCCATTTTGGATTGGACCCATGGCGACCTCTATTGTATGTGTTTATTTTCAGCCACGTACACCCTCAGGACTCAAAGAGTCTTGGCGTAGCCTGTGAGCCCACACAGACCATGTTTGGTGCTTGCCCACTGACATTAATGCCAATCAGTATTCATGGGACAAGTACTCATGTCTTAGTTATCAGGGAAATCTGCTGAGATACAAGAAACTCTAAAGAGCCATTAAAGCATGACATTCTCCAATGAGTCGATATGTGACAGATTGATAAATGAACAAATTATCCGACTTCATTCACGCAAGACTGTTGTCATAGTTAACCATCAAAAATCAAAATATATCTATTTCATTCTGCAAGCTGTCTATAGCATCAAAGTCAAAGGGATATTGTAATTGGATGCTGATGCAGGCCAATATTAATCATCATTTTATTGTCAGGCTCAGCAGTGAGGTGGGCAGAGCCGCCCCGTTTGGGGGCCAAGATGGAGTATGCAGAGGAGAAAAGACCAATTTCCTTGTTGTGAATGAAAAGTTCTCTAAAGCAGTTTGGAGTGATTTTTCATCAATCACAGCACATTCCTCCTGAGCTGGGAATTGGGGTGGGGGGGAATGAGTGAGCAAGACAGAGAGAGAGAGAGAGGGCTGGACCAGTCTATTACCTGAGCGCACTTCACTGTGAATAATGATGTATGACATAAAAGCACTCAAGAGTTTCTTTAAAATGTTGCCAGCACGGATCTACGGCTTCAGTCATGGGATAACACACATTTAACACTTAGGACACCCCTGGGTGGGAGCTGGAAAACGTTGTACAGCAGCTCCGCCTCTGGTTCATCAATAGAATAGCACAGATTATTTTTAAGAATACTTTATTTTTATTATGTATTATCATAACCTCAGACATGTTTTTCTGTCTCTCAAACAGACTTGACATTATGGTCACGTCTCATTCTCTCCACACCATTTCTTTTGACTTATTTGATAATATCAAAAAGTGTCATCTCTGTGATGCAACGTCAAGCAAATCTGCTCATTTGTGTATCTCACAAAAATCTCCACAGTACAAGTTTTGACATGTTTGCCATCAATATTCTATAACTAAGCCCAGAGGATTTTTTGTCTAAACATCACACTGGCTTTTTCCAAACCACCCAAGGTCAAATCGAGTGCTTGTATCAAGGACCTTTTCTTGACAGTATCCATCCAGGCAACTGAAATAAACTGATATTCTGTGCCAGAATAACATATTGTGTTAGAAATAATTGAGTATCCTATACATGTAAGTTGCAGCATGGGAAAACGGTAGCTTTGACTGGCATTATATCTGTATATTGACAGGTCAATGCGCTTGCATTGCGCTGTGAGGCTCTCTCACAGTCCTTCAGTTATGCAAAGCAGCTGTGTGTGTGTGTGTGTGTCTGTGTGTGTACACTCCAAGGCACAGTGCCTCTGTACCTGCAGGTCTTTTAATAAATAATACTGTACATTGGTCTTTACAGTAATATGGAAAGAAAGAAGTGTGTCATATTGGTGTGCCTAATGCTAATTTCTTTTTTTACTATCGAATGATAATCTGCAAAATTGTCATGGTAATTTATATTGGTTCAAAAAGAGGATGTGTGGAATGAGTTGAATGGCTGCCAACGTCAATTTGTTTTCTTACATTCTGATCTGTAATGTTAAAGGATTCCCTGTATTCCATGATTTGTTGACAAAACGTTTCTACATAAATAGACATTCAACATGCTAATGAGATTTAAATATTCCCTCACTGACCTTCTGGCATGCACCAATGCTGGTTTGAGGGCTCCCATGATGTGTAATCACTGTTATTCCAAGGTCTGGCAGGGAGCTTCATGTCACACTGATTATCATTTACCACTTGCATTAATATACATTACTCATGCGATGTACAGTTGGTCAGTGTACGCTTTGACCTGTCAGGTTGCACTCAGTGTACTGCTTCAACTATATATAAAGGTTTCCTGAGTGCAGAATAGAGTGGAAATATATTCGACAATGTATTTTTTTTTTTTTTTTATTAATGCACAGTATATTTACATGAAAATATAAGTAATGATTCCTTTTAAGTTTGATAAATGAACTTTGCAGATGGGAATGATTTGCTCTGGTTTATAGTTTGTGAATGGTGCATTTGCATTGTGGCAGCTGGCAGATAAGGAGACACAAACAGGACGTTTACAGAGACAGTTGAACATTTACCTCCTGAAATTTAATTAAGGAACCCTTTTTAAAACAATGACAAGACAACTGTCAGTGACATATTTCATCAACTTCCTAATTAAGCTAAGGTTAGCTCCATGAGTTGGTTAAAAACTGGTAGAAGCTGATTTATTTTTTGTCCTAAGCTGTCACTTTAGAATCTTGTAAAACGTGTCTGATTATGCACTTCACATGATATTGTGCCAGAAGACTGAGGATAAAGCTGTCTCAGGCAAAAGGTCAGCATTCTCACCAGCTGCTACTCAACTTGGAAAAAATGGAAATAAACAAACCATCATGACGCTTATATTGCAGTGTATTTCTTGTTCGTCCTATTAAACACCCAGTTCTCATCAGAAAACGACCATGAAAGCTTCTTTTTACAACAAATATCTATGGTTCATGTTAGGCAGCGACCTCTAGTAGTCATATCAAATGTTACTGCAGCAAAGGAGGAAGTCAGGTAAAGGAGTACAAAGAGCAAGAAAGTCTGGGAGATCAGGAACGGATGGTTGGGTAGAACAAACACGGGACGTAATGTAGTTTAGGTTATGAATATAACATGGGTACCTGAGTAACTGAGGTTACAGGAGTAACACTGTAATTTTAACCCCAACCACAATGTTGTCCTAAACCAAACTAAGTAGTTTTAGTTCCATAACCTTAGCAAGTTATTTTGGTTCATAAACGTAACCAGGCAGTTCTATTGTCTAGACCTAACCAAGTAGTTTGAGTGTGTAGATCTTACCAAGTAGTTCTAGTGAGTTAACCTAACTAAGTGGTCTTGGTTCCTCAATCTTACCAAGTAGTTTTAATGTCTAAACCTAACCAAGCAGTTTTTGTGTCTAAACCAAATGTAGTAGTCTAAGTGCCCAAACCTAACCAAGTAGGTTTAGTGCCTAAACTTAACCCAACAAAGGTATGACAAAGGTCTGGTACACTCTGCAACGCTGCAGCAACCATGTTGTTTTGGAAAACCGTGAAACTGTATATGTGCCTTTGGGAGCCACTGATTATTGGTCTAACTGGATGTTCATGTACCTAGATATCCATTTAGCTTAAACATGAACCTAAGTAACTCCAGGAAAATGGGATTCTGTATTCAAATATACTTGAAGTTGCTATTCTGTAAAACTGTACCAGACAAATGAAATAACATGTTGATATTACAGCTTCAAGGAGGTAAGTATGGAAGGAATATATCGTACAGTAAGTATAAAGAAACACAAATGGAGGCCAACAGAGAAATCAGAATCAGAAGGCTATGCTATGCTAACGCTAGACTAGGCAAATAATGCTAACGATGTTAAGCTAACAATGAGCGAATACACAATATATACAACAATATACTTTTAACTAACACATTTACTGACAGTGTATAACCCCAAGATTTCACCAGATACGTGTCCACTGGGTTACGGCTCTGATCTGGTTTCGCTTCCCTGTCCGCTTTCCGGCAACCCCCACCGGTTGCTATTTGAGTCTGCCACGGAGCAAGAATCACATGATCACTCGCAACCGCAGTTATAGGTATGTGTCATAAAAACAACAACACAAAGTGTTTCCGATCGAAGGATTAACAGAAGAGCTTATGTTTGTCTCTTTTTTGAGATTTGTGTGCTGGTGTCAAAAAGGAGTGTTTTATTTTGAAAAGTCACCGGATGTCATATTGTTGTTTCAGTGGTTGACTGAATGCCCGGTGCCAAGTTCAGCTGAATTGCTGCGTTGTGCTCCCGCATTCGCCAGATATAGAAGTGCTGCATATTTGTTCCGGAGGACTCCGGAGTGACAGAGCTGGGCCGGAGCCGATACGCAGTGCAGCGGACCTGGTGGAAGTTAACTCAGCTCCGCTGGCATGGCTATAATGTTTTCATTCAATAGTTTTGGTTGCTTTTTCATGTTTTGCTAGCTAATTTACCATTTTACCCTGTAATGTGTCTTAATGTGCAGTATCCCCAATTCCAGCAAAATGAGCTTTTCTGTGATTAGCTTTCAAGCTTGTGGATTAAAGGGTTAAACTAAAGAGCTGTATTGCTTTGAAAATATGGTGCATTATCTCTTTGGTATGCCACACAGCTATATCCATCCTCATAGTCATTCTGCTCTTAGCACATATATGTTCACTGCTCATCTTACAATAAAGCTCACTGACCTGAGGATACTCTCTCCTGCCCTGACTCTTTGACAGAAATCATATCTGAACCTGCTGACCCAAACCAGTTAATATTTCCAGAGGCCTCAGCCTTTATTACATTAACTCTTAATGTTATAAGTGAAAAGGCTTGTAAGGTAAGGACTTACCATTGGGTTTGGCAAACAAAACGTTATCTCAGGTAAATATGGCCGGTGTTGCTGCAGTCTAAGGCCTGGGGTCACACTATAAAAGAAGTGTTAGGTAAGATGTGCCATCAAAAATCAATAGTGTTAATCGTTGTTCCAAACAGTTTCACTGGAGGGCTGAATGAAAAGCTGGCCATCATAAAAAGGGGGAAACTCAATACAGATTAAAATTTAGATGTGCACATCTTCACTCTGACCTTTAAGATATTCATGGTGCTGCCCTTATTTGATCAATTAAAGCTGACAAAAACAGTTGTGTGAAAAATGAAAAAAAGAGCGAGAGAGGAAAGTTCAAACAGGGGTTCCATCCTATGTGTACACAGCTCGCCAATCACAGTGTACAGCGGGTATGAATTTTGGATTGTCACCTTCGGAAAAAGTTACATAAATGGTTGGATGCAGGTAAAACAAATGTATATATATATATATATATATATATATATATATATATATATATATATATATATATATACACACATATATATATATATATATATACACACATATATGTACATATATATATATATATATATATATATATATATATATATATATATATATATATATATTATTTATCTAAAAAACACACACCAATTTGCGGCTTTTTATATAAGGTGTGTGCATTATTTCTTCTAGCCGTACTGTATACACAAAATAATAGCGATAAAAAATACTAGTACTATGTTCACTACCTGCCCTGAAAATTAATTAAGGTAAAATCAGTGATTTGAGACAACTGTCATAACCATGGTAGCTTTGCTGAGCCAGTGTTGGCATGAGATGAGGTACACTTTATTAATCCTAGAGGGAAACTGACTGGCATGAAGGACAATGAGACCCAGCAATGGAAAGAATGCCAAATGTCTCATTTGATTGCTATTTGGGGAGTGTCACAATTCAGTAAAAACTGGAAGGCACAGGCTGTACTCTAACCAAAATATGCTGGAAACTGAAGCAGATGTGTCAACTTGTGTTATTGTTGCTCTGCACAGGCTTCTCCTTTGAATGTTGCTGTCAGATTGTATTAATGTTGGATATGGGCCACATCCAAGACTATAAGCAGCAATTAAGAACTGTGAATAAATTGTGGCTTTTGTGAACAGCAGGAATAATAATTTACCCACAAGCCCTCTGGGGTTCCTTCTCCTTCAACCATATTTGCCTTTACATACTCAAGCAATATATTTCTATGCTAACGAAACTAAAGTAAGCTAAACTAATGGACTTGACATAACATTAGCTAGAGGGTTCAGCGCCAAAGAAATTCACTCAAAATTGGTGTTGGTCTGAATCATCTGGCCTGAATATGAAATAAAACACTGGCATTTTAATGAGAAGAATGTTTAATAAAAATCTGTGATTTTTTGAAGATTAATCATGTGATTGTTTTTTTAAAACCCAATGAGATATTAAACATTCATTTAAACATATGTTAATTATGATGACAATACACCAAAAGCAATACTAAATATTGTAAAAGGCATTGTGAGTTTTGCATCACCAGTGGGATCAGTGCTTATGGTACTGGAGGCCATTCCATTTAAAAAATAATACAACTAACTTGAATAAATGTTGTATTGCCCCACAGTTGTCTGTCTCACATATTTTAGCATTTTTAAATTTAGAAAACATGAAATATATTCACTTGTATCTACTCTGCTACTTGAAGGAACCTCATTCACAGTTCTAAAAGGAATATCTGATTATGTGAAAAACAGTGAAATAATTTCATGTGGAGGAAACAAAAAACATGAAACTTAACATTATCCAGCTGCAAATGTTCATGTTGAATGTTTATAAATGCTAAGCTGGTGTTAACAACCACACATTCAAATGATTTCACTCTCAAAGCTTAACATGTATATAATGTATGGACTTGTAAGGACAACACAAAAAAAGGACTTAAGTGTATAACCTCAATAAGGTATGTTCAGTTGACTTACTTGTTAAAGCTCCTTTTGCTAATATTCTTTACTCAGTGTTGGGAAAGTTCACTTTCTACATGAACCAGTTCAAAGTTAAGTTCACAAATTTTAAAATTAACTAGTCCAGTTCATAGTTAATAATTCAAAATTGTGAACTAAGTTCACAGTTCCAAAAATGAACTAGTTCATAGTTCTTTTTTTCAGTATTTTCCTGCGAACTATTAATTTTCAAAATTATTGTCACAGCCCATATAGAACCACAGACAGCAATTATTTTATCAATTTCAGCACTGAACCTGCAGCTCTCCCACAATATTCTGCAAAACCAGGTTGTCCAGCTGCGACTGGGAGATGAAGACAGTGGAGCTGCTACTGTACGCCGTTAACATGATTTGGGTGGTAGAGGACCTGTTTTGGCTCGCCGTTGCCGTGTCTTTTGATTTTTTATTCAGTCACACATACCTTGAAAGGCTCACCGGGTGCTTAAGTTCAATGTGCCGTTTCAGGTTTGCTGTTGTTGATGTACGGAGTTGCTTCTTGAAACCCGGCGGGCAAAGTCTACACAAAAAGGTCAGAATTTTCCCACCTGGATCATCACTGACCTTTTCATAAAATTGTTTTAAGTTATCATACGAAGATGCCGTATTACTGGTGGAGGCAGAGTAGGGCTGGATAATTCAATTCAATATTGATTTAAATGCTTCGATATTGATTCAGTATTAAGAAGTAATAAACAAATAATTAATTAGAGTACCTGTTGATAATTTTTAAATTAAAAAAAGTCATCTTAAATTATAAATCTTTCCTCTAGTAAGTTCTAGTTCGAAATGCAAACAAAGGAGCAGGATGTGTTTAGTTATAAAACAGTGCACCTGTAGCTAAGCTGAGACAGTGCCATTGTTTCTGGGACTGCATGGTACTTTTTGTCTGACATAAACATAGACATAACCGCGGTCCCTCCGCCTAGACGCCAGGGGGTAAAACGTTGACACTGAACCCCCCCTCTAATCTCTAACTGGAGGAGAGTGCTACCTGCGGGCGCATGGTGCAGCGGCCAGGGTGAGGCCGGCTGTGCTGGGAGTTTACAGTCTACAAATAGCGGTGCATCAGACATCGGCTACCCGCCTCCGCAGGACGTAGGCGAGGTCGTGGGCGAGGCGCTTCCAGCTGCTGGAGGTGGGGACCGAGAGGTGTCTGGCGAGGGACAGCGGGTGGTCGGGGGGTGCTGCTTGCCTGAATCAATTCAGAAGATTTTCTGAATCGATATTGAATTGGGAAGAAATAAATTGCAATGCACTGATGAATCGATATTCTTAGCCAGGGGCTAAGGCAGAGTCTGAGGTAGTGCTGCTGCCATCATTTGTTTTTGTCTCCATGCTTAGCATGTTGATGATGCATGTGGCGATGCGACTCTGTGGTGGCTGGTGCTGCCAGATTGGGTGTTTTTCCGCTACATATTGAGGCCTGTTTACCGTGTGTTTCAACCGGGTTTTCGCCTGGAAGGCTTTATGGAAATCTGGCACTCTCACGAACGAAGTTAAGCTTTGTGAGTGCGCCGTTCACAAATGCCAGAATGAACGCGTTCATAATAATGTTCATCAGGCAGAATACAGAACGTTCAGTTCACGTTTGCCCAAAATATGAACGAGTTCATGAACGATCGTTCACTGAACGCGTTCAGACACAACACTGCTTATACTGATGTATTCGGTTTCCCAACTGGCCAATTTTCAGCTTTGTGGTGGTAGGTCGAGTCGGCCACTATTCAAAACCGTTAAGTTTTTGATGAGTTGGGGAAACCCAAAGCATCAGGATTTGACAAGTTGGATATGAGACATGGGAAATAAACCACCTCATCAACAGGTGCTTTACATTGAATAGGATTTCATATTTAAGAAACTTTACAGAAGCAATTCATCATTGTACTTTGTTACTGTAGGATTATCAGCTGCTGGGTCTGAATGATTGTTTGTAAGCTTTGTAAAGGAGTCCCAGTGCATTTTTTACTCCAGTGTCTCAACTGTTAAAATGTTTAAAAATTAAATATAGATCAATCTGGTGTCATTGTTGAGTTGCTTTTATGTATATTAGTAACTCCTTGTTCTTGCAGTTTAATAGTGCCTTTATTCAAATGCATGAAAGAAAATGAAGTTGAGCTGAAGGTAACCTTCACAGGGCCAGTTTATTTTTCATGTTTGCAATGTTATAGTTGTGGTTCATTTGGAAATTTTGTAGGCATGAGTGCTACATCAACATCAACAATCGCATATCTTTACAAAGGAATGAAAACAGGTATAGTCCTGCTTAATAAAGTCACACAAGAATGCCAATCCCAAAATCGGTGCAAAGTGCTTCCTAATTCCAGGTTCACACCACATGATATATTTGTCTGTTACTGTTTGTCTGGTCAATGTTTCAGATCAAGCGAATATGGTCATAAATTATTGACATGACTTGGCCAACAGGTGTATCAGACTACACACTGATCCTCAATCAATCATAGCCGTCGTTCACTACTTGTTTGATGTGACCAGGAAGCAAATAATTGGAACTGAGAACAAAATTGCAAAGTTTTCTCTGTTTTACAGTTCCACTTCTCAACAACATAATTCCTTTTTTCCTTTCGAAATGTGTACAGCTGTGCTGGCTCATCTCAACTGTGATATAAACGTAACACTCGGTTGAACATGCTAATTCACTCTCCTTTTCCGGTGCAATGGTACGATTTGTGGTGTTAATGTCTTTCCATCCATCTCTTTCAAGCAGCTTGAACATCAATCAGTCTGCACTGAGTTTGAAAGAGAGACTCATGTTAAAGATATCAAAAAAGTAACTATTGTCAGTTACTTCTGTGTTGTTTGAGTCTTGTCAGCTGCATGATCGGTACTGCGCATGTGCAACTGTCGACAAAGATGAGATAGAAGACAGATGTGTCACTTCTTAGCAACTTTCATTTACATTTACATTTAGGGCATTTTGCAGCTCATGCAGGGTCGAGGTGAAGTCTGAACAAGTGAGTCTTGAGTCTTTTGCAGAAGATTGCGAGTGATTCTGCTGTCCTGACATTGGTCTGAAGTTCATTCCACCACTGAGGCTCTTTCTTTAAGGTTAACTCTTGTACTGTCTTCACTTTTGGGACCCTCTGATAACCCTCAGGTCAAACTGACCCGGGGCATATTTGGGGTGAAATAAAGCGTTACCTCATAAATCATTAACATAAATTGTTATCTCAATTTCAAACAATAGAAATAACATACATGTTTAATGATTTCAATCAGTATCTGCTAGAACACAATTAACAGTGGATGTGTGATTTTTTTATTTTTTTTGTCGTTGCTGGCTGTTGGGCTGCTCCAGTGCCTGCCTGTGGTGCATAAATTATTATGTATGTGTCTACATATACCCTACAAGAATACTGTCTTAAGTATTCCATCCAAATTACAACAGCGCTCCAAGTTTGTCTCTAGCCACAAATCTGGAAAACGCAATTACCACATCTTGCACATTTGAGTTTACATAGCCCCTCTGTGCTTTGCAGGGAACAGGACTCGGCCAGTTGACAGAGATACCCAGTGTTGCACAGTAACTCAGCCTTGAAAGACAAATACTATGAGAGTCAGAATTACTGGTAGCTCAGTTTTTACTGCTGTGGGTAGAGTTGTTTCTGATTGCCAGTAGGAAAGGGACTCCTCAGAAACGTTTCTCCCAGGCACAACTTCCTTCAAACTGTGTGATTTCCATCAGTCAGATAGTTATGAACAGTAGGTTATGTAAGGGAAAGTGCAATAGCTGGTGTAAGGGGTCAGAGGTCCAATCATAGAGAGAAAGGACAAATTGAACATAGCCTAAAAGGAAACGTTGGCTAAAAAAATCAGGGCTAAGCAGCAGTCGCCTCAGCTGTGGAGAGTTGACTACCTCTAAATCCTACCATCGATTCTCCAAGTCAAAATTTAACATATCATTGCATGACTTACCCAGACATATTCTAGTGAAACATTTCCTGTTGTTTTTCTTCTGCTGTCAGTATAGAACGCTGACAAACAAGGACACAAAATGACTGTAAATGTATTTGGGGTTTGATCACCTCGAACAGTGTTCTAAAGTCAGGTTGGTGTGTTTAAACTGCAGAAAAAAACACAGTAAAGTCTGGAAAACCCAGCACTGTGATATATGTGGACATAGAAGCACATTACAAAATGCAATGATCATTGATTTTTGCTTTCTCGTAATAATCACTATTTTTATTCAATCATCCTGCCCAGAGTGCCACTTGTACCCGAGAATACTGTAGAGCTTTTGTCTCAAGAGCCAGAAACTGTGCAGTAATGCCTCACTGAATAAAAGAGCCATTTAGTGAAGTGGATATCCAAGATATATGGCTCATCATTATTCCCATGCTATATTACGCTAAGGCCCCTAAACTCCCAGCGCCCATCCCGAGAGACCAGTCCTAATGCCTCCTCTTCCACAGTCCCTTGACCACAATAATAATGGGTAGCTTTTTACCACACAGCATTCTCCAGACTGCAGCTCTGTTCAGACTGGCTCTCAGTGCTACTCTTTGACTTTGCAAGCATCCAAAACACAGACAACCGCTCATTTATCTGTCAAACAACATTTTTTGGACAATCGCAGAGAAAATTAGGTGGAAAATAGTCTTTATCCCAAGACAGGCTTTCAAAAGAGGTGCTGTCCGGGGCTTGAAATGTTCTTTGTCTCCTTTTGTCACTTTCTACATCTGCTCCTCTCCTTTCTTATACCCTTCTTAACTTAGACGTTCATAAGAATGTACTGTAATTGGAGATAAACAGCATTAATCTTCTCTATTGTCCCTGAATAACCCTCTGGCCCATTTCAGGTTTATTAGCCTCTTTATTGCATGAGTGTGAGGGTACAGTACTTGACATATTCATCTTCCCAGTAATCTTTTATACTGCATTTATAATGATACCACCCCTTGGAAAATGAACTTTTATTCATACCAGCAATTAAGATCTTGTGCAGTTTGTCTTGGCCACCGGGGAATGAAACAACCTGAGGAATCACTCTGCTAATGATGGCCTGTCAACGATGCAGCTGTCTGGAATAAATCGTCAAGATCCCCTCATAAACAGCTATTCCCCCAACATCCAGCACACACACACACACACACACACACACACACACACACTTAGTTAAAGTTTGTTGTGTTGCCAACTTTGTACCTCATGCTTCCTTTTCAAGATAAGGGTAGAACCAATGTGAACCATCCACACACGTTTATTGATTGACAGCTCACTAACCTACGTCCTTTTAGCTGCACCTTTCAAGCATGCCATTCCAGCATAGCCCATTAATAGCTCACAGCAAGAAGAATCGCTTACAGTGATTTCTTCTTCCTTTTTTTTGAAAATAGGATGCAATTACTGTTCATGAGATTTTACCAGCTGTATCTAGCTAACGAAAGCTAATGCTAATGCTGAAACTCTGTGAGGTGACTTTTAATGTTACCAGTTGATTCATCTTAACAAGAACCATGTAAAAGGGCTGTGGAAATTCTGACCCTTATGTTGAAAAGTAGCAATGAACTAAAAGTGTATGTAACAGACTGATGTGAAAATGTAAATGTCCTATGGGGAATTGTTTTATTCATATGTAGAAAATGTAATCACTTGTGAAAATGTTCGGTTTGCATTGTGACATAATTTTCTTCTGAAATGTTACAATTTTAGTGCGTCATATGATAAACCAGCTGATCACATTAGAAAATATTCAATTCAGACGGAGAAGTCACATTTACCATGCAATATTTTTATTCAAAACTAAAACAGACTTGGCATTTCAATGTGTCGTACAGTGTTACGTTCACATTGCATGTTCATGACCTGTCTTTCGTATTGACAGGTGGAGGTGATGGTGGTGGAGTCACAGGTGATAGAGTACAGTTCAAGATTGCTTTTAATTTATTTTTTTTGTTTGAAACTGCTGGCAATTTCTGATGAGTGACTATAGCTTTTTCAAAATGAATAAGCATGACACTGTGTTTGAAAATGAATATGTTTGAATGGTGAATGGACATTTCTATTGTGCTTTTCCAGTCCGCTGACCGTACCATGAATAAAGCAGGTATTTTAAGCCAAACCACAATGTTTTTCAAACCATGACCAAATGTTTTTTGTGCTTAATTGTAAATAAAGCACACACTCGGCACTGTTACAGGATAAAAATGTAATTTGAATTTAAAGAATCGTAACCTTGCAACTTAAAAAAATATAATGTTTCAATATATCTGTTATCATAAATACATGCCAACATTCATTGTGGCGACAGGGTTGAGGATCCTCATCATGTTGATGATGCATCTGGTTGAATTGGAAATAAAGCAGCAGCAATGTGTATTGTAGGGAAACTATTCACAGTGGTAGCCACAAGGGGTTTGTGTGCTTTCAATAAATAAATTACAAAAAGAAATAAAGCACTTTTCCAAACAAACGGCAACAACAACAGCAAACGCTGATAAAAGCAAAGTAAATAAATAAATAAATAAAACCAACAAGAATGATTTACCAGGGGATTAAAAAAAAAAATCAAAATATAAACTGTATGAAGGACCTGGATAAGCCACAAAGTGAGAGAACACCTTTTTCACAGCATACATTTTGACACAGTTATAATTATCAACATCAGTGGTGGCTGTACTTCATTTAAGTGTGCCATTTCCAGGGTTTATTACTGTTCATTTTGGCTCACCAGAGATTCTCCCAGGAACACTTGATGAAATGGCGCCTTCCTTAATGTCAGTGTTTTCATGTGTTTTCCCTGCTGTTCGAAGTCAAAATGTCTGTTGTGAAAAAGGTCTATTAAAGGTCCCAAATTATACTGATTTTCATCAATTTCACACAGCTGTCGGAGGTCCAACAACACTGTATTCGAAATGCATTGCCCCAAACTCATCCGTGGTCCTGAATTTCAGCTGTCTAAGTCGCTCTACTGAGTTCTACTGAGAGCAGGCTGTTTCTGTGCCTGCACCTTTAAATGCTAATGAGCTCCGTCTGTCAACGCCTGCCTTGCCTGCTACACGCCCCTCTCAGGGAGAGGATGCCTCTTGCTAGCGGTAGCATGCGTTAATGTATACAGTGGATGTATCGCTATGGCTCGCTGAGATGCTGTCGTTCAACCGAACAAGTTTGACCCAGAATGAGACCCACAAGGAGAGGCTCCTGAAGAAATACAGACCCTGCGGCTGCAGCAGGACATTTCCGAATGGTTAGTGTGCCTGAATAATGTTAGTTTGTTTGTATGTGTTGTTACAGTTACTACCATGTAGCTTATGGCTTACAGCTAGCGAAAGCTGTGTTTGTCCCCAACACAGTCTACAAACTCTTGGACACTGTCCGCATCGTTTCAGTCTCCAGTCTGCACATGTTTCCAGACTTTTTACAGGGACAACCAAGCTCCATCGTAATATTATTTACATTAAACTTGCTTCAAACGGCATTGCATAGCGGACTGAAGTGGAGCTAACTAGTTAGCCAATTTCCAGCTGACTTCAGCATACTCTTAGGCAACTGTAAATACTATCAAAACATGGCGACACTTACCTGTGGCTCAGGTGCAGTTGCTGGGTCCGGTATGGTTGGGACTGATCCTTTCACGAGGGTCAGTGTCGAGGCAAAGCCAGCTTTGTACTGACCCTCGTTACTGAAGCAGCCCGAAGTGAAGTGGTTAGCACGCACATATTACATACAAGCTAACAGGGACTGCAGCCGGCGCGTTGTCATTAAAAATGAAAGGCAACCACTGTCTCTTCTGTTGTTCTGTAGCTGGGACAGAATATAGGCACTGATGCTGATTTTTACAACCAACAACAGAGTAATTTGCGTGTCGTTTACGTAACTCTGAGAGATGAAATTGTGAAACACTGCTATCTTACTGCTGGTCACGCCGAACTTCACCTCGGGGATGGATGCCCCCCTCTCGGATATCTCCTATCATTGCGCAGAGGAGGTCGGCCAGTGAAAATGACTCCTTACGTTACCTAACGACAGGAGCAGAATCTGAACAGCCTGTAGGAGCGCCGTTTTACCAGTGGGTGGGCTGCAGAGACCATGCAGGACTCGCTTGTTTTCCTTATTCTAGGAGTTGGCAGGCTAAGGGAGGACCAGCTTATATATGCAGACACAACAGAAAACATGTGTTTTTCATAATATGGGAACTTTAATGCTTCATTTTTTAAAAATTACACTCTGGAAAAGCTTTAAACTATCTATCTAACACAAGTTTCGGCACAGTTGCCAGAGTGTTACATTCCCTAATCAAAATTTTAAAAAAAAGGTCAAAGAGTCGTGTCTGTTAGTCTGAACTCTGATAGCTGCAACAGAGTGGTCGTTTTACACAGGTATTTTTCTGGCGTTACCTGTAACCTCACAGAAAAAAATGTGTTTGGCTACTGACATGCCTGTTAGCAGTTACTACTGTGGGGACTAATCTTTTTTGTCAGACTTGTGAATGTTTGCAGCTTGAGAAGAAAAACAACAGACTAATCCACTCCCTAAAATATCAGTCTTTTTAAAAATGTAAAAACAAAGAAAAAAACACCAGCCTCCAAATCTTTTAAAAACTCCTCTTACCAGAGCCGCATGCTCACTTCAGGCCCGCCGTGCCTGGTTACAGGGGCAGGTGTTAAGCCAACAGTGAAAGTATGTTTTTAAGATTTTTTTTTTTTTTTTCCTTTTTTGTTCAAAGCATGCAAACTCTCAAACCAGGAGAACAAAGTGTTAAGCGGCCATAAACCAGGTAATTAATGTAATTTGCACAATGAAGGACATCATGGTGTGTAATGTCCTGATAACAATTTCCGATGGCAACGGATAACAGGATCGGTTCATTAAGAATATCACACTGTGACCACACAGTATTACATAAACAGAAAAGCAGCACACGTAGTCCGTCCAGCCAGAATCTGCACATTTTCAGTTTTCACAACAAAAGCTCTGAAAAGTAGCAGTTTCAATCTCAGAGGATGCAAAATAATTTAGGACTTCATTTCTCCCCCTCGACAATATCATATGTCAACTCAGATGCCATTTACTCTCATCAGATCAGTTTTGTGATTGTTAACCAAGACCATCCATCTCACACTCATCTCAGCAGCCTTATTAGTCCTTAATTCAGAAAATTTGAAATGTTTAATATCCCAAGATGGATTCTAATGTAGCTTTGTCAGATTCAATTTCACTGATCATATTTAACCCTGAGCCTGCAACTCACTCACATGTTTGAAGACTGCATTACCATTATCAATTGTTCAACCCACTTGCAGAGGCCTCTCAAAGTGAAGGCTCTAATCATTCTGTTCTGCTCTTGTGGACTGAATGGAAATTTCTCATTTGTTATGATTCATGATGAGTCATTTTGAGAGGCAGCCTGTTCTCCTCTAGCATCAGACAAGTTTCTACATTTGCACTCACATTTATTTCTGAATGGCACAAAGCATAGTTGTAGTAGCGGCTGTGTTTAGGAAATGTCAGCAATTAGGACCATGAATAGAGCAGATAATACCACAAATGAAGTGTAAAATACAGTAAATCGAATTCAGTTTAGGAGTTATTGGATACAACTGTTAGGGTTAAAGCAAAATGATAACTCTAGACATTGATCTGATATCAGTGGCTACAATGCATGTGGTAGATTCTTAACTGTTGAGAAAAGTGTGTTTAAACTACCAGGGCTCACTTGGCAGTAAGATTGGGTCGACTACTTTGGAATGAGGTCAGTCTTTGCATACAAACTGCATAACATTTAGGAAATATAGAGAAGTTGCTTCAAAATCAAACACTGACAATATTGTACCATCTAAATGACTGCGATCACTCACTACCATGGGTTGGGTTTGGTGTGGGTAGTATTTTGTTACAGCATCTTGCGATGCCACAGCTTGTGATGCTATCGGGCGGACAATATCTTTCCAATGACTGACAGAAAAGGTTCAAATGACAGCAGCTATGCTAGACTAGCAAATGATTCGAATTGGGATACAGTGACCTGCAACCTGGGCCAGCGCCATAAATTTGAGTTAATGTCCTGACCATGTTCATTTTGTACTATGCTGTGGAGGCTGGTAAAAATTTTAGTTCTACAAATATTGTATTCTCTATGAGCATCTCTGAATACTTTCAGTGCATATAAAAATCATCCTGCATGTTCAGGATTTATAGTTGATCAAATCAAGTCAGCCTTACATCAACAGAACTAGCACAAAAGATGAACTGTGTTCTGTATTCTTTTTTTTTTTTTTTTTTTTTAATCAAAAGCCACATGGAGGACTTTACGCTTGTAACACAAAGTGGAGCACATGTCGAAGAAACTCTGTATGTTAAAATGGCATTGTTAGCAATACAAAAGTTACTTCAAAATGTACATTTGCCATAGCCACTCAAGAATGTACTCCTTGACAATGTAACTATGATCTAATTTACATTTTTCAAATGTAATTTAGGCTGATTACAGTTAGTTATTGTCATCTGTTACGATCCAGCCCTGCTCGGTTGGTACAGTCCTGTGAGAGGAAACAGGAAAGATTTATAAAGCAGTATTAGTCTAAATATGGGTGCAGCATCTGTGCAGAATATAAGAATAGATAGAGATGGTGTGTGTGTGTGTGTGTGTGTGTGTGTGTGTGTGTGTGTACTTGTTTTCATGACAAATCAGGACAATTTTATGATAACACACCTTCACTATCAGGACACTTGGAAAAATGAGGACATTTTTGACGTCCTCATTTTTCTGAGCTCTCTACAGTGTTCTAGACCCCCCTAACATGCTCCCAGACCAAAAATCTCCAATGTACTGAAACATCACAATTTTAAGAAATGAAGTGTGTAAGTGTGTTTAGCATTTTTGCTCATCTTTGAGTACGCCAACTAGGGGCCAGTTTTGGAAGTTAACACACTTTTAACACACTTTCAGTGACGTCACTCTGCGGGTCCTCATATGTCACTTTGTTCAGACACACTAACACATTTGAAGCACTACTGCAATACACATATTCCATACAATAAGAGTCAAATAATAATAATAATAATAATAATAATTATCATCAACATCTGGGTCTTAGGTGCAATAGGTAATATCACCAACAGTAGCCTAAGGCATGTTAAGTGGGTGCAATGTATTGTGAAGGAACAACACTATTTAAAGCACTGGCAATAATCATATATGCAATATTTATTAGAATTATTACATTTTTAATAATTATAATCAATACTCTTCAACACTGTAGTAAACAAGTGTTACGCACAGTAAGCAGTAGGGTTGCAAAGGGGTGGAAACATTTCTGGGAACTTTCCATAGGAAGTTAAACTGGGGAATTTGGAAACTTACCATGTGAATAAATGGGAATTAATGGGAAATGTGGGGTAATTCATACAAACTCTGTCATAAGCAAGCATAAATATAACACTCAGACTTTTTGAATTATTTTCTTTTCGGCGTAACATTTTTGAAGCTGAAATAAGTAAATCCCACGGGAACCGTGGCAAAAGCCAGCCTCAGCTGACTCAACACTTCAGCCCGCACTATAAAGACGCTAGCAAGGTAGATGGTAGCAGTGTAGCAACAGGTGGAGCCCAACCGTTAACACTGGACATGGTCATCGGTGAACTCGAGAAAATACGCAACGATGTAACAGCTCACCACCTCCCTGAATACTGCCATGGCTCCTATCAAAGCATCTCTCCAAAAGATCGCTGATACCATAGCCTCACACACAGCTACCATCTCCGCAATGGAAACAACCCTCACTTCCCACTCAGGTGACCTGACGACTCTGCAGCGCGAAGTGGCCACACTAAAATCCAAGGTGGAGACCACCACTCAGATGAATGAAAAGCTACAGCTGGCAGCTTGGTTTCATGATCCAAACGGCAGAATCTCCTTGTGATTGGCATCCCAGAGGGAGCGGAAGGGACTGATGCTTGACTCTTCATGACTACGCTGTTCAGGGAGGTGACCGGAGATGCTTTACTGGATACTAGCTTTGAACTGGACCGAGCTCACCGCAGTCTGGGGCCGAAGCCAGCACAGGGTTCCCAGCCCATTGTTGTACGCTTTCACAGACACATCCAGAAAGAGCGAGTGCTGCTATGGGTGAAGAAAACACGGAGCATCTCCTACCAGGGTTATCCCATAAGGATCTTTGAGGATTTCAGCACCTCACTCACCAAGAAACAGGCATCATTCAACAAATTTAAGTCTCTCCTTTATAAGGATGGGATACGCTTCGGGTTGATATACCCGGCGCGGTTACGGGTCACCGTCGCATATTTGACTACTGTTTCTACTGTAATCTCAGCAGTAAGTGAAAACATAACGTCTCTTTACACATCTCCTTTAACTTTTTTGGTGCTCTATGAAAACTGGACTGAAGTTATAGGCAGACTGGTCTGCCTGGTAGGATTTGACTGTGCTGTTAAACATTAGTCCAAAGATTACCTATGAAGAGCACAATTGGTTTTTGTTAAGTACGGAAAACTGGAACACTAAGGTTTTTACGCTGTCAAATGGTAAATCAGAGGTGTACACATTTTCACAGCTGAAAAGGAAGCAAACTCCTATCAACTCAATCGGTTGCGTAAAGCAGTAGTTCCTGCATGCTCATCAGTGTTCAAGATGAGGTTAGGACAAATATGTAAGTTTCTTTGGAACTTGAAGGTGTCACTAAGGACATCTGCCTTTTCTCTTTTTTTGAATATCTTTGGTAGAGGAGTGTTCTTTTTTTCCTTAGACTCTCACGATGGCACTGTATATGTTGTTGCTACTTTGCTCAAAAGTACTGAAATGACTCAGCTAAGGCACCATATCATCAGAGCACTTGGAGGATTGATATTTTGGCACTGATTCCATGACTGACATAAGCCAGAAAGACATGTTACAAACCATCAGGCTCATGAGCTGGAACGTCAGGGGACTTGGTGGACCTATTAAAAGGACAAAAGTACTTTCACACCTTAAGAGTGTGAAAACAGTCATTGCGTTTCTACAAGAAACCCATCTTCGTCTATGCAACCACACCAGACTACGAAAACCCTGGGTTGGACAGGTTTTCCACTCCAACTTCAATAGTTGCTCAAGAGGCACAGCTATTTTTCTGCACAAGCAAGTACAGTTCTCATCAGAACAGGTCATATCTGATCCCAATGGCCGTTATATTATTGTCGTTGGTGTGCTGTTCCAAACTCCTGTTATTATGGTTTGTGTTTATGCCCCCCATCTGGGACTGCCCTAATTTTATGACTTCCCTATTCTTATCCATTCCAAGCCTAGATACACATCAACTCATCTTTGGAGGGGATCTTAACTTATCTGTCAATCCCACACTTGACAGATTGTGTTCAAGAAAACTAACTCAATCCAAAGCAGCTAAATGTGTATCTGTATTCACAGATCAAATTGGCAGTGTGGACGTGCAGCGTTTTTTCCACCCAACAGCGAAAGAGTTTTCATTTCATTCCCAGGTTCATCAAACATACCCTTGAATAGACTACTTTTTTCTTGATAAGATTTTATTACCCTCAGTGAAACAATGTGAATAATTATTTCAGGCCATGCCCCCCTCTTATTAGATTTAGAACTAGTCCCTAAAACCAAAAGCCACTCAACCTGGAGATTAAACACTGGGCTATTATCATCCGACAAATTTTGTGGATTTATTTCTGACAGGATTTCACGCTTTCTCGAAAATAACAAATCTGACTCTACATCACCTTCTCTCCTGTGGGAAACCTTCGGTAATATGTGGAGAGATTATCTTATATAAAGCGAGGATACGAAAGGGTGAAAAACAAAGACAACTTGAACTGATGGAAACAACTCTTCAAATTGACAGACAACACTCCACTTCAGCCAATCCCACTCTCTAGATGGAGAGACTTAAATTACAGACTGAATTTGACCCCATTTCCACAAACAAAGTGGAGTTTCTTTTAAGGGGTACAAAGGGCACTTATTATGAATATGGAAACACGGCTAGCCGGTTACTGGCAAGGCAACTAAAACATCAATCCTCTTCCCAATTCATTGCACAAATTCGTAAGAACCCCCAAACTTCAGTTACAGACCCAACCGAGATAAATATTTTCACTTCATATTATTCTGATTTATATAAATCAGAAGCCTCTTCAGACACTACCTCAATGAACAAATTCTTAGATAACTTAGTCCATTGCCGCTTCTAGGTAGAATCAATTCTATCAGAATGAATGTCCTACCAAAATGTTTATTTCTTTTTCAGTGTCTACCTATATACCTGCCCAAAACTTTTTTTAAAGAATTGGATAAGATCATTTCACATTTCATTTGGTCGGGAAAGACTTCAAGGGCAAAGTACTCAATTTTGCAAAGAACCAAGGATGAGGGTGGCCTTGCCGGATTTCAGGGCATACTATTGGGCAGCCAATATTCCAAAAATCTATACCTGGTACAACTCCCCCAGCACAGACTGGTGTCAGATGGAAGTCTACTCATGCAACTCCATCTCTTTATCAGCTTTAATATGTTCCCCTCTAAATGCACACCCTACTAAAGTCACCTCCAACCCAATTGTCTTGACTACTATAAAAATCCTGAAACAGTTTAAACGGCACTTCAAAATCACCTCTCTTTCCCCACTGATGCCCTTCTGTGAAAACCATTTATTTCCACCCACGGCCTTGATTCAACTTACACTCTGTGGAAAGAGAAAGGGCTGGTGAATTTTGATCAACTTTTCGACAAGGACATTTTGATCTCCTTTGAGAACTAAATTCGCCCTTCCATTTTTTTTTAGATATTTTCAAGCCAGAGATTTTGTTCGTTGTAATTCCCCGACTTCCCCCACAAACCATCTCGTACTCTCATTGATATAATTCTTTCTCTCCCTGCGGTCTGTGGGTTCATTTCAATTGTGGTGAAATTAATCTTGTCATCATTGTCATCCCCACTGGCAACTAGGAATTCATGGGAAAAGGAGCTAGGTGGTAACCTTGTCAGGCGAATGGTGGCAAAGGGCCCTTGACAGGGTTAACTCCACCTCATCTTGTGCCAGTCTGACATTAATTCAGTTCAAGGTCCTACATAGAATACATTTTTCCAAAGCTAAACTTGAAAAAAACTTTTTAATACAAGTGATACATGTGACAGATGCTCTCTGTCTTCAGCCAGTCATACACACATGTTTTTTTCCTGTCCGAGATTAAGCTCATTCTGGTCCTCTTTCTACAATACTCTTTCAAAAGCTCTAAACAGCTTTGGAGTCCTTTAACCTCCAACTTTGGTGTGCCTGAAGAATTCACGTAGCCCGCCGACGTATTTTACTTCTTTGGAAGGATAAGAATCCTCCCACCCCTAACTCTTAGCTAAAGGATCTAACGTAATTTCTACACTTAGAAAAAACCAAGTACAGTATTAGGGGGTGCTCCGATCAAATTTGATAAAACTTGGAATCCCATTCTTTACTTACTCAATTCCATTCCATCATTTGATGATTAAGATAGATGGTTCCAATTAAGATAAACTGATGTAACTTTTTTCCTTTTTTTTCCCAGTCAGGATTCTGAAAGACACCAGTAATAGTCTTGGTGTGATGATATGGTGGTCGAACACCAGGCACAACATACACAAACTGTTATAGTTAATTTTTGTTTTTTTCCCCAAGCATTGTGGGTCCCTCCTCTAATTGCCCCTTTTTACTTTTTGTTGGTTTGGCTACTGTTCACCCCCTCCTGTTTTTGTTTTTTGTATCCTTACTGATTGAACATACATTGTGTCTAGATAACCCAATAAAGATATGAAAAAAAATGCTGTATAAATGAATAGAAAGGCTAGATGAATAGATGAACACTCAATCAGTATGCTAAATCAAACTATAACCTACATTCTTGTATGAAAAAAGGCCAGCTGAAGGCAGAAGAAACACATCACAGTTGAGCTAGCTAGCACCATGATAGCTAGGCTCTTAAATTGTCAATGAAATGATGTTAGCTAGCTTACATTAGCATATCTGATTTACTTTTATTTGCTTGTTAAACTTGCATGCAGTAATGTGGCTTCAATAGTCCTGCTGTAGTGTGCAGGATACTAGAAATTAGTTGTGCTTGTGATTGAGGAATGCACAGAGCAGGGTAGCAATTCAACTGAATTTGAATTAGTTCAACTGATTTAATACAAATTCAGTTGAATTGAATTTGTATTAAATCAGTTGAATTAAACTGAATTTGTATTAAATCAGTTGAATTAATACAAATTCAGTTGAATTATTTCCCTGCTCTGTGCATTCAACTGAATTTGTATTAAATCTTGTTGTTTTAACTAAGATATAAGCAGGATATTTTTTAACTACATTTAAATTCCTTGTTAAAGGCTAACCAGCAATTTTGCAAATTTCCCATTATTCATGTTAATTCCTATAAATTCCCATATATTCCCTTTGATTCACATGGAAGGTTTCCAATTTTGAACATTCAAGGAATTTTGCAACCCTAATAAGCAGCACCATAAATTCTCACAGTGAACAACAATATCATATACTCTCATTCAATAGTTAGTGCTTAGCTCTGTACAGTAAAGATCTCAGTGTTCTGTATAGTAATCAGTCTTACGTGAATAAGCACCACTCAAATTCTCACAGTGCAATTGAGAACAATAACAACAACATTCTATATTCTTAATAAGAATCTAGGATATTGTTGTTACTGTTCTCAATTTCACAGTGAGAATGTATAAGCTGAATACGCTGACCATGCTGAGTGCGAGGGAAGGTCTTCAGGATCTGTTGTGCAGGGCCGGCAGCTCTTGTTTGAGAAATGTCTGGAAATGTAAAAAGTTTCAAAATGAGTCTGTGGAAGTTAATCCTCATGATCAGTGCTGAAATCAAAATTGTGTTTTTCCTCTTGTTCCCACAACTGTACGTTTGAGCTTGTGTATGTACTTGTGTATAAATGTAAACAGTCCTCAAGGGTCAAAATCTGCACATACATCTTTCTGCATGGTACTTCTGTTACTTGATTTTACATTGCAGTATTTTGTAATTGTATTTGACAGGGCTAATCAAGTTCAACCTGTGTGAGCACATGCTTTCTGCCTTAACCAGTGCAGTGGACTGTCCTTCATGGTAAACATATAGAAATTTTTGGACTGCAATAACCACATAAAATATATCTTACTTTTTAGAATGTAAACATTTGAACGCCATAGGAGAAGGCTAAGGATATAAACAACTCATACATGCTTATTTGTTCATGGTCATTTACTGGAAGGTGAGGTAATTACTAGTGGTTCTGTTCAGTAAAGATATCTAAAGTGCTAATTTACCCTCAATATATTGTTCATGTACATGATATGATGATTGATTAATTTAGTTAATATTAGTTAGAAGTTTGTGGAACTCTCTGTTGTCGTCCACATGGAACAAAAGTACTGACAGAGGATTTCATATTTTGCATCAAAGTAATGATGATTTCTGATTGTATGTTGCAATTGAAAGCTGGCTGAACATGGCCACCAGTGAACAAGTAGTCTAAGTAACAGCCCACCACCACAGCAACCACAAATGGAGTGCATCATCCACTGCTCTGATGATAGAGATAAGCTGGTTTCACCTCAAAGTGTTGACTAATGACCAGGAATCTGAAGCTGAGTTGTCAACGCGAACTTGCACAGCAATTTACATTGCTGTTTACTGACAAATATCCCACTTTTCATGCAGTGTGGAGAACTCTGCTCAGGGCAGCTCGGATACAAAATCACGCTCGAGTATTGCAAGTGACAGAAGACATTCCTGAGGGACAGATTCCAGCAATTAACACAGAAAATGCTGCAGTATCTTCTCTATGAAGAAAGTTCATTGGTTGGAAAAGAAAAGCAAAGTGCTGATGGCTCTGCTCAAAGAAAGAATATAATGGTAGGGGAACACTGGGAGCAGAGCGCCACAATCGGTTTATGAGATTGGCAAATCATTGCATCCTGTTTTTATTCACATTTTACACAGCGTCCCAACTGGACTGGAATTGGGGTTGTGCATGAACAATATATTGAAGGTAAAGTTAGCACTTTAGATATCTAAACTGAACAGATATACAGAACCACTAGTACTTAACAACGCCTGCCAGTAAATGACCATGAGCAAACAAGCATGTACCAGTTGTTTATATCCATAGCCTTTTCCTATTGCATTCAAATGTTTACATTCTGAAAATGAAGATACATTTTATATAGTTATTGCAGTCCAGAAAATATGTTTACCAGGAAGGACAGTCCACTGCACTGGTTGAGGCAGGAAGCATGAGCTCACACAGATTGAACTTGATTACAGACATCCTGTGAGTAGTGTGGCCTTCCCTTTGAGTATGTCAAAATCTATTGCTCTTCAGCCCTGTCAAATACATTTATAAAATACTCACCCAAAGTAATGTAAATTTAGTATTTGTGTTTTGATCTTTAAGCATTGACAACTGTGAAATAACATACTGAGGTGGTCAAGCTTTACTTGTTGTCACCCAAAATGTTCTAAGAGACAACAACATTCCAGCAGGCAAGCAATATAAAAGAGCAATTCACATATTGCTATATGGTGGGTTAGTAACATTTTTAGTTAATTAGTATTCTACCTTAGGAACCTTTAGGTACAGCAAAAGTAGGTTGAACTGGGAGGTTCCTGTTGCTGCTGCTCTCATCCAGTTCAATATGGTCATCATCAGGGTCAGTCTCTCCTCCCTTTGTGTACCTATAAGTATTGATTGACATAGCCAACACTTCATTAATCATATTTTAAATTAAAATGTCCTTATACTTTTAACAATATAGCCTTGTGTAAAGTGCAGATGTTTAACAACTATTAAAACACTATTAAAAACCGACCAGTACACAATGCCAGCTTCATTTAGTAATTAATTTAGTCATTAAAAGTGGGTAATTAAGTTACTTCATTCACTGAGCAACTGTAAAATCCTTCAGAACAACACATTATACTACTTTCTTTTCTGGAGGTCCAGAAGTGCTGCTCTTGTTTTCATGACAAATTAGGACATTTTTAAAACACCACACCTATATAACACACCACAATCAGGACAGTGGGAAAAACATTTTCACATGCCTATGAAGTGTTGTTTAAGAACAGTTTCCCATACAACCGGAACCAGATTGACTGTAACAGCAGTTTGCAAAACATGACAACGTGACAACTCTCAACAACTTAGAAGCATTGTTCTTACCTGAACTCCGGTGTGTGCTGCTGAGCTTCGGCTGTAAACACGACGAGGAAAGTCCGTGACTGGTGAAGTTCCTGCATTAACAATTTCCTGTATCTCTTCCTTTCAAAATAAAAGCCCTCTAGCGTTATATACACAGTTCAGTCTTATACTAGGTTTCAGTTTTGTTTCCGTTTGATCATACAACTGCAGCTGGCAACTAGCTTTACACAATGATTGCGTTTGAGATCAGCGTTGGATGGTTAGTCAGTCAGTCAGTCAGTGATGCGGCATCTGATTGGGCGATAGACTGAACCTAATTGCAAAGCCCCGGATACGACTGCAGCGGAGCTCTCGTGAACGGCACATCCGGGACCTTCAGCGCTCAGAAGACATTTAATCCTTTGACGTCGATGCACCAACCTCATGAGGTAAAGTTGGCTCATTAGCTAGCTAATAGCTAGCAAACTGGATGGGATATATAATAAATGGTAATTAATTACTGAAGTTGTTGCTAAATATAACTGTTCATAACAATGCAAACCTGAGTTAAAGGGACGATTCTCCAAACAAACTTTTTCATCTTCAACTGCAGAGACAGTTAATAAGATAATTAGCAGGCTAATTAGCAAAACGGAATTCACACACGCAGTGGACTTAAACAAACTGGAAGGGATGTATCATAAATGGTAATTAATTACTTTTGTTTAATCTTCAAAAGCAGATAGTAGAGGTTGTTGCTAAATATAACTGTTCATAACAATGCAAAACTGAGTTAAAGGGACAATTCTCCAAACAAACTTTTTTATCTTCAACTGCAGAGACAGTCAAAGTTGTTTTTAACTGTTTTTTTTTTCTTTCTGGAATTTAGATGATGTTTTCCTATTTAACACAAATTGATGATACTAGTAATTCAGTACAAGTAGAGTACAGTTTTATGATGATTTTAAATCAGTATTTATCTTTTAAGTTGCTTTGTTGGTGCTTTGGTAGATTAATATTATTTGTTAAAGTGTTTTAATGTTTAATGACATTTGCACAGAGTTTACACTGATCTATTAGCATGATCAGCAAATGAGTTATGAATAATACCATTTAAAAGTCCTCTATGATTCAAATAAGTACTGGTCTCGTTGACTTTTTGTCATCTTCTCATCTACATGTTTGCAGGTTGAGGAGTACATGAAGGAAAGAGCATGTCAAAAAGAAGAGCCAGACAGGTAATTACACATTAATTTGTTCTATTTGGAATTAAGTAGATGTCTCAGTTGGGCCCAGTGCATACATGAAATGCCCTTTCACTGTATCAAAACAATCAGTTTGTGTGAAATGTTCACAATATCAATGTTAGTCTTACTTGTTTTTGAATGGCTTAGCAGAAAGAAATTAGCTATACCATTTGTTAGCTCTAACCTCCCCTTAAAGCATCAAATTGATCTTTATTCTCACAAAATTCTTCATTTGTAGTCCTTTTTGCTAACGTTTTTGTGCATGTTACATCTGCTGATCAGTTTACATAATTGGATTTTGGGGTGTGTAGATCATTTCACAACAGTGTGGGGTTTAGAGCTTTCTTTGACAAAAACAGAAGAAGCTAGAAGTCAGGAACATGGACTCTATATGTGTTCAGTCGTCATGTCCTCATATTGTTTTAGGCTGTGAAAGACTTGAGTGTGTTTCAGTTGATGTCCCCATATTGTCTGACCCAACGACTGTAGAGTGTGTGTTACGTGTCCTCATAATGTTGGGTAGCAGATGCTGTACAGTGTTAGCAGTTTCTATAGAGTTTGGCATAATGAGCCTAGATCCTCCTGTGAATTATGTTTACTGAAACAAGTATGATCATTTGTTCATTAATTAGTCAGGATTTATAGTAGAGAATATGTCTGACACTGTATTGTTGTGTTTTGTTGCAGACACCAAGTGTTCAGATCCTGACTCAACCTTCTACAGACCAAGAAGCAAGCGAGAGATCCACTTCATCCTTCCAACAGGTAATTACACATTAATTTGTTCTATTTGGAATTAAGTAGATGTCTCAGTTGGCTCCATTGCATACATGAAATGCCCTTTCACTGTATTAAAACAATCAGTTTGTGTGAAATGTTCACAATATCAATGTTGGCATTACTTGTTTTTGAATAGCTGAGCAGAGAGAAATTGGCTATACCATTTGTTAGCTCTAACTTCCCCTTAAAGCATCTAATTAATCTTTATTCTCACAAAATTCTTCATTTTTAGTCCTTTTTGCTAATGTTTTTGTCCATGTTAGATCTGCTGATCAGTTTGCATGATTGGATTTCTGGGGATGCAGATCATTTCACATCAGTGTAGGGTTTAGATCTTTCTTTGACAACAACAGAAGATGTTTGAAGTCAGGAACATGGACTCTATATGTGTTCAGTCGTCATGTCCCCATATTGTTTTAGGCTGTGAAAGACTTGAGTGTGTTTCAGTTGATGTCCTCATGGTCTGACCCATCGAATGTAGAGCGTGTGCTACATGTCCCCATATTGTTTTAGGCTGTGAAAGACTTGAGTGTGTTTCAGTTGATGTCCCCATATTGTCTGACCCATCGACTGTAGAGAGTGTGTACCAAGTCCTCATATTGTTTTAGGCTGTGAAAGACTGAGTGTGTTTCAGGTGATGTCCCCATATTGTCTGACCCAACGACTGTAGAGTGTGTGTTACATGTCCTCATATTGTTGGGTAGCAGATGATGTACAGTGTTAGCAGTTTCTATGGAGTTTGGCATAATGCGCCTAGATCCTCCTGTGAATTACGTTCACCGAAACAAGTATGATCATTTGTTCATTAATTTGTCAGGATTTATAGTACAGAATATGTCTGACACTGTATTGTTGTGTTTTGTTGCAGACACCAAGTGTTCAGATCCTGACTCAACCTTCTACAGACCAAGAAGCAAGCGAGAGATCCACTTCATCCTTCCAACAGGTAATTACACATTCATTTGTTCCATTTGGAATTAAGTAGATGTCTCAGTTGGCTCCAGTGCATACATGAAATGCCCTTTCACTGTATTAAAACAATCAGTTTGTGTGAAATGTTCACAATATCAATATTAGCATCACCTGTTTTTGAATAGCGTAGCAGAAAGAAATTGGCTATACCATTTGTTAGCGCTGACTTCCCCTTAAAGCATCAAATTAATCTTTATTCTCACAAAATTCTTTATTTTTAGTCCTTTTTGCTGATATTTTTGTCCATCTTACATCTGCTGATTAGTTTGCATGATTGGATTTCTGGGGATGCAGATCATTTCACATCAGTGTAGGGTTTAGATCTTTCTTTGACAACAACAGAAGATGTTTGAAGTCAGGAACATGGACTCTATATGTGTTCAGTCGTCATGTCCTCATATTGTTTTAGGCTGTGAAAGACTTGAGTGTGTTTCAGTTGATGTCCTCATGGTCTGACCCATCGAATGTAGAGCGTGTGCTACATGTCCCCATATTGTTTTAGGCTGTGAAAGACTGAGTGTGTTTCAGGTGATGTCCCCATATTGTCTGACCCAACGACTGTAGAGTGTGTGTTACATGTCCTCATATTGTTGGGTAGCAGATGATGTACAGTGTTAGCAGTTTCTATGGAGTTTGGCATAATGCGCCTAGATCCTCCTGTGAATTACGTTCACCGAAACAAGTATGATCATTTGTTCATTAATTTGTCAGGATTTATAGTACAGAATATGTCTGACACTGTATTGTTGTGTTTTGTTGCAGACACCAAGTGTTCAGATCCTGACTCAACCTTCTACAGACTAAGAAGCAAGCGAGAGATCCACTTCATCCTTCCAACAGGTAATTACACATTCATTTATTCTATTTGGAATTAAGTAGATGTCTCAGTTGGCTCCAGTGTATACATGAAATGCCCTTTCACTGTATTAAAACAATCAATTTGTTTAAAATGGTCACAATAACAATGTTAGCATGACTTGTTTTTGAATAGCTTAGCAGAAAGAAATTGGCTATACCATTTGTTAGCTCTAACTTCCCCTTAAAGCATCAAATTAATCTTTAATCTCACAAAATTCTTCATTTTTAGTCCTTTTTGCTGATGTTTTTGTCCATTTTAGATCTGCTGATCAGTTGACATGATTGGATTTCTAGGGATGCAGATCATTTCACATCAGTGTGGGGTTTAGAGCTTTCTTTGACAACAACAGAAGAAGTTAGAAGTCAGGAACATGGACTCTATATGTGTTCAGTCGTCATGTCCTCATATTGTTTTAGGCTGTGAAAGACATGAGTGTGTTTCAGTTGATGTCCTCATGGTCTGACCCATCGACTGTAGAGCGTGTGTACCATGTCCTCATATTGTTTTAGGCTGTGAAAGACTGAGTGTGTTTCAGGTGATGTCCCCATATTGTCTGACCCAACGACTGTAGAGTGTGTGTTACATGTCCTCATATTGTTTTAGGCTGTGACAGACTTGAGTGTGTTTCAGGTGATGTCTTCATATTGTCTGACCCAACGACTGTAGAGTGTGTGTTACGTATCCTCATAATGTTGGGTAGCAGATGCTGTACAGTGTTAGCAGTTTCTATAGAGTTTGGCATAATGCGCATAGATCATACTGTGAATTATGTTTACTGAAACAAGTATGATAATTTGTTCATTAATTAGTCAGGATTTATAGTACAGAATATGTCTGACACTGTATTGTTGCGTTTTGTTGCAGACAACAAGTGTTCAGATCCTGACTCAACCTTCTGCAGACCAAGAAGTGAGCAAGAGATCCACTTCATCCTTCCAACAGGTAATTACACATTAATTTATTCTATTTGGAATTAAGTAGATGTCTCAGTTGGCTCCATTACATACATGAAATGCCCTTTCACTGTATTAAAGCAATCAGTTTGTGTGAATGTTCACAATATCAATATTGGCATCACCTGTTTTTGAATAGCGTAGCAGAAAGAAATTGGCTATACCATTTGTTGGCACTAACTTCCCCTGAAAGCATCAAATTGATCTTTATTCTCACAAAATTCTTTATTTTTAGTCCTTCTTGCTGATGTTTTTGTCCATGTTACATCTGCTGATCAGTTTACATGATTGGATTTCGGGGGATGTAGATCATTTCACATCAGTGTGGGGTTTAGAGCTTTCTTTGACAACAACAGAAGATGTTAGAAGTCAGGAACATGGACTCTATATGTGTTCAGTCGTCATGTCCTCATATTGTTTTAGGCTGTGAAAGACATAAGTGTGTTTCAGGTGATGTCCCCATATTGTCTGACCCATCGACTGTAGAGTGTGTGTTACGTGTCCTCATAATGTTGGGTAGCAGATGCTGTACAGTGTTAGCAGTTTCTATAGAGTTTGGCATAATGAGCCTAGATCCTCCTGTGAATTATGTTTACTGAAACAAGTATGATAATTTGTTTATTAATTAGTCAGGATTTATAGTAGAGAATATGTCTGACACTGTATTGTTGTGTTTTGTTGCAGACACCAAGTGTTCAGATCCTGACTCAACTTTCTGCAGACCAAGAAGTGAGCATGAGATCCACTTCATCCTTCCAACAGGTAATTACACATTAATTTATTCTATTTGGAATTAAGTCTATGTCTCTGTTGGCTCCAATGTATATATGAAATGCCCTTTCACTGTATTAAAACAATCAGTTTGTGTGAAATGTTCACGATATCGGTGTTAGCATTACTTGTTTGTGAATAGCTGAGCAGAGAGAAATTGGCTATACCATTTGTTAGCTCTAACTTCCCCTTAAAGCATCTAATTAATCTTTATTCTCACAAAATTCTTCATTTTTAGTCCTTTTTGCTAATGTTTTTGTCCATGTTTGATCTGCTGATCAGTTTACATGATTGGATTTCTGGGGATGCAGATCATTTCACATCAGTGTAGGGTTTAGAGCTTTCTTTGACAACAACAGAAGAAGTTTGAAGTCAGGAACATGGACTCTATATGTGTTCAGTCGTCATGTCCCCATATTGTTTTAGGCTGTGAAAGACTTGAGTGTGTTTCAGGTGATGTCCCCATATTGTCTGACCCACGACTGTAGAGAGTGTGTACCATGTCCCCATATTGTTATAGGCTGTGAAAGACTGAGTGTGTTTCAGGTGATGTCCCCATATTGTCTGACCCAACGACTGTAGAGAGTGTGTACCAAGTCCCATATTGTTATAGGCTCTGAAAGACTGAGTGTGTTTCAGGTGATGTCCCCATATTGTCTGACCCAACGACTGTAGAGTGTGTGTTACATGTCCTCATATTGTTGGGTAGCAGATGATGTACAGTGTTAGCAGTTTCTATAGAGTTTGGCATAATGCGCCTAGATCCTCCTGTGAATTACGTTCACCGAAACGAGTATGATCATTTGTTCATTAATTTGTCAGGATTTATAGTACAGAATATGTCTGACACTGTATTTTTGTGTTTTGTTGCAGACACCAAGTGTTCAGATCCTGACTCAACCTTCTGTAGACCAAGAAGCGAGCGAGAGATCCACTTCATCCTTCCAACAGGTAATTACACATTAATTTGTTCCATTTGGAATTAAGTAGATGTCTCATTTGGCTCCATTGCATACATGAAATGCCCTTTCACTGTATTAAAACAATCAGTTTGTGTGAAATGTTCACAATATCAATATTAGCATCACCTGTTTTTGAATAGCGTAGCAGAAAGAAATTGGCTATACCATTTGTTAGCTCTGACTTCCCCTTAAAGCATCAAATTAATCTTTATTCTCACAAAATTCTTCATTTTTAGTCCTTTTTGGTTATATTTTTGTCCATGTTACAACTGTTGATCAGTTTACATGATTGGATTTCTGGGGATGCAGATCATTTCACATCAGTGTAGGGTTTAGAGCTTTCTTTGACAACAACAGAATAAGTTTGAAGTCAGGAACATGGACTCTATATGTGTTCAGTCGTCATGTCCTCATATTGTTTTAGGCTGTGAAAGACTTGAGTGTGTTTCAGTTGATGTCCTCATGGTCTGACCCATCGAATGTAGAGCGTGTGCTACATGTCCTCATATTGTTTTAGGCTGTGAAAGACTGAGTGTGTTTCAGGTGATGTCCCCATATTGTCTGACCCATCGACTGTAGAGTGTGTGTTACATGTCCTCATATTGTTGGGTAGCAGATGATGTACAGTGTTAGCAGTTTCTATAGAGTTTGGCATAATGAGCCTAGATCCTCCTGTGAATTATGTTTACTGAAACAAGTATGATAATTTGTTTATTAATTAGTCAGGATTTATAGTAGAGAATATGTCTGACACTGTATTGTTGTGTTTTGTTGCAGACACCAAGTGTTCAGATCCTGACTCAACCTTCTACAGACCAAGAAGTGAGCATGAGATCCACTTCATCCTTCCAACAGGTAATTACACATTAATGTATTCTATTTGGAATTAAGTCTATGTCTCTGTTGGCTCCAATGTATATATGAAATGCCCTTTCACTGTATTAAAACAATCAGTTTGTGTGAAATGTTCACGATATCGGTGTTAGCATTACTTGTTTGTGAATAGCTGAGCAGAGAGAAATTAGCTATACCATTTGTTAGCTCTAACTTCCCCTTAAAGCATCTAATTAATCTTTATTCTCACAAAATTCTTCATTTTTAGTCCTTTTTGCTAATGTTTTTGTCCATGTTTGATCTGCTGATCAGTTTACATGATTGGATTTCTGGGGATGCAGATCATTTCACATCAGTGTAGGGTTTAGAGCTTTCTTTGACAACAACAGAAGAAGTTTGAAGTCAGGAACATGGACTCTATATGTGTTCAGTCGTCATGTCCCCATATTGTTTTAGGCTGTGAAAGACTTGAGTGTGTTTCAGGTGATGTCCCCATATTGTCTGACCCAACGACTGTAGAGAGTGTGTACCATGTCCCCATATTGTTATAGGCTGTGAAAGACTGAGTGTGTTTCAGGTGATGTCCCCATATTGTCTGACCCAACGACTGTAGAGAGTGTGTACCAAGTCCCCATATTGTTATAGGCTCTGAAAGACTGAGTGTGTTTCAGGTGATGTCCCCATATTGTCTGACCCAACGACTGTAGAGTGTGTGTTACATGTCCTCATATTGTTGGGTAGCAGATGATGTACAGTGTTAGCAGTTTCTATAGAGTTTGGCATAATGCGCCTAGATCCTCCTGTGAATTACGTTCACCGAAACGAGTATGATCATTTGTTCATTAATTTGTCAGGATTTATAGTACAGAATATGTCTGACACTGTATTTTTGTGTTTTGTTGCAGACACCAAGTGTTCAGATCCTGACTCAACCTTCTGTAGACCAAGAAGCGAGCGAGAGATCCACTTCATCCTTCCAACAGGTAATTACACATTAATTTGTTCCATTTGGAATTAAGTAGATGTCTCATTTGGCTCCATTGCATACATGAAATGCCCTTTCACTGTATTAAAACAATCAGTTTGTGTGAAATGTTCACAATATCAATATTAGCATCACCTGTTTTTGAATAGCGTAGCAGAAAGAAATTGGCTATACCATTTGTTAGCTCTGACTTCCCCTTAAAGCATCAAATTAATCTTTATTCTCACAACATTCTTTATTTTTAGTCCTTTTTGGTTATATTTTTGTCCATGTTACAACTGTTGATCAGTTTACATGATTGGATTTCTGGGGATGCAGATCATTTCACATCAGTGTAGGGTTTAGAGCTTTCTTTGACAACAACAGAATAAGTTTGAAGTCAGGAACATGGACTCTATATGTGTTCAGTCGTCATGTCATCATATTGTTTTAGGCTGTGAAAGACTTGAGTGTGTTTCAGTTGATGTCCTCATGGTCTGACCCATCGAATGTAGAGCGTGTGCTACATGTCCTCATATTGTTTTAGGCTGTGAAAGACTGAGTGTGTTTCAGGTGATGTCCCCATATTGTCTGACCCATCGACTGTAGAGTGTGTGTTACATGTCCTCATATTGTTGGGTAGCAGATGATGTACAGTGTTAGCAGTTTCTATAGAGTTTGGCATAATGAGCCTAGATCCTCCTGTGAATTATGTTTACTGAAACAAGTATGATAATTTGTTTATTAATTAGTCAGGATTTATAGTAGAGAATATGTCTGACACTGTATTGTTGTGTTTTGTTGCAGACACCAAGTGTTCAGATCCTGACTCAACCTTCTACAGACCAAGAAGTGAGCATGAGATCCACTTCATCCTTCCAACAGGTAATTACACATTAATGTATTCTATTTGGAATTAAGTCTATGTCTCTGTTGGCTCCAATGTATATATGAAATGCCCTTTCACTGTATTAAAACAATCAGTTTGTGTGAAATGTTCACGATATCGGTGTTAGCATTACTTGTTTGTGAATAGCTGAGCAGAGAGAAATTGGCTATACCATTTGTTAGCTCTAACTTCCCCTTAAAGCATCTAATTAATCTTTATTCTCACAAAATTCTTCATTTTTAGTCCTTTTTGCTAATGTTTTTGTCCATGTTTGATCTGCTGATCAGTTTACATGATTGGATTTCTGGGGATGCAGATCATTTCACATCAGTGTAGGGTTTAGAGCTTTCTTTGACAACAACAGAAGAAGTTTGAAGTCAGGAACATGGACTCTATATGTGTTCAGTCGTCATGTCCCCATATTGTTTTAGGCTGTGAAAGACTTGAGTGTGTTTCAGGTGATGTCCCCATATTGTCTGACCCAACGACTGTAGAGAGTGTGTACCATGTCCCCATATTGTTATAGGCTGTGAAAGACTGAGTGTGTTTCAGGTGATGTCCCCATATTGTCTGACCCAACGACTGTAGAGAGTGTGTACCATGTCCCCATATTGTTATAGGCTCTGAAAGACTGAGTGTGTTTCAGGTGATGTCCCCATATTGTCTGACCCAACGACTGTAGAGTGTGTGTTACATGTCCTCATATTGTTGGGTAGCAGATGATGTACAGTGTTAGCAGTTTCTATAGAGTTTGGCATAATGCGCCTAGATCCTCCTGTGAATTATGTTCACCGAAACGAGTATGATCATTTGTTCATTAATTTGTCAGGATTTATAGTAGAGAATATGTCTGACACTGTATTTTTGTGTTTTGTTGCAGACACCAAGTGTTCAGATCCTGACTCAACCTTCTGTAGACCAAGAAGCGAGCGAGAGATCCACTTCATCCTTCCAACAGGTAATTACACATTAATTTGTTCCATTTGGAATTAAGTAGATGTCTCATTTGGCTCCATTGCATACATGAAATGCCCTTTCACTGTATTAAAACAATCAGTTTGTGTGAAATGTTCACAATATCAATATTAACATCACCTGTTTTTGAATAGCGTAGCAGAAAGAAATTGGCTATACCATTTGTTAGCGCTGACTTCCCCTTAAAGCATCAAATTAATCTTTATTCTCACAAAATTCTTTATTTTTAGTCCTTTTTGCTGATATTTTTGTCCATCTTACATCTGCTGATTAGTTTGCATGATTGGATTTCTGGGGATGCAGATCATTTCACATCAGTGTAGGGTTTAGATCTTTCTTTGACAACAACAGAAGATGTTTGAAGTCAGGAACATGGACTCTATATGTGTTCAGTCGTCATGTCATCATATTGTTTTAGGCTGTGAAAGACTTGAGTGTGTTTCAGTTGATGTCCCCATATTGTCTGACCCAACGACTGTAGAGAGTGTGTACCATGTCCCCATATTGTTTTAGGATGTGACAGACTTGAGTGTGTTTCAGGTGATGTCCCCATATTGTCTGACCCAACGACTGTACAGTGTGTGTTACATGTCCTCATATTTTTGGGTAGCAGATGATGAACAGTGTTAGCAGTTTCTATAGAGTTTGGCATAATGAGCCTAGATCATGCTGTGAATTATGTTCACTGAAGCAAGTATGATCATTTGTCTATTAATTAGTCAGGATTTATAGTAGAGAATATGTCTGACACTGTATTGTTGTGTTTTGTTGCAGACATCAAGCGTTCAGATCCTTACTCAACTTTCTGCAGACCAAGATATGAGCAAGAGATCCACTTCATCTTTCCAACAGGTAATTACACATTAATTTATTCTATTTGGAATTAAGTAGATATCTCAGTTGGCCCCCGTGCATACATGAAATGCCCTTTCACTGTATCAAAACAATCAGTTTTTTTTAAATGTTCACAATATCATCGATATCACCATTGGATTTCTGGGGAAGTAGATCAATTTACATCAGTGTAGGGTTTAGAGCTTTCTTTGACAACAACAGAAGAAGTTAGAACCACTATTATTTCTAGTTTTGCTATAATTAATTGCATCATAATTTTTAGTTACAGTTCTGTGTAATCTCAAACAAATAATGAATCTCTGTCATTTCAATTAAGGTCAGCCAGACCACTGGAGGTGTCTCCTTCCACCAGACAGCTACTGCAAGGCAAGTAAGACAGCTGCCTTCTTCTCCTTCATTCAAAAATGTTATGTTCTTTTACTGAGGGTATTCACTATTTGAGGAAATATTGTATAATCTTAACTAGGACTAAGGTTTTTTACATTTAATTCTTGATATGGACAGTCAAGAGCAAGCCGCCATCTGCAAAATCTAAAGCGGCATCATGCTCGGTGTGAGGAACGTTACGATGAGGCCAAGAAAAAGATATTTGAGAGAGAGAGGCAGATGATTTTGAGTCTGTTAACCAGAATGAATAATTCTGTGAGTACGCAAATAGGTCATACGGTCATATGCAAATTAATTCTTTTCAAGGTATTTATTTTACAAGAACCTCCATGGGCCTAGCAGATTTTTTCTCATTCACTTGTTGTTTCCAGTTCATGCACCATGTTTGAAAGACAAAGTTGCAACAGATTTTTTCTCTCAAAATATTAGTTATACTTCTATGCGATAGGTGAGTCATAGTAACGAAAAATTTCATGCTATGCATTGTTCTCCTTTATATCATACACCATCAACATCAAATCGCACACTGAGATGTGTTGTGGTTTAGGGATTATTGTCTTAATAGTATGTCATCATAGGTAGGTATGTGAGGCAAAATATTTTCAAAGTGTTATTTAAATCATTTAAACATTTCCACTTTAATATAACTGGGGTGAAAATGTCTATTTAGTCAATTGTATTTACAGTATTAATAATGGTTTTAAAGGTTGAACATCCCTTGGTCGATGATGGTGGATTTCATGATGGAAACTCTGCAAGCTTAAGTGACCAGGTAATGTATACGACACAGTAGTGAATGTATTAGTAATCCAATGCAATTCAATTTCATGTTTTTAATGACTCATCTCTTACAAGTCATCACTTACAATATGTGATGGTACTGTATGGGGAATGATAACCTGGCTTTTTTCTCCTTTTTCCTTCAGATCTCTACTGATGAATCTTCAGATTGTACAGATTATGAAGATATTGACTATGTTCCAGACTCAGGTGGCAATTCCTCAGACACAAGTCTCTGTAGTAACGAACTGAGAATCACAGAATCTCTTGCTCCCAAAAATTGTTCAAGGACATGCCAGTGGGGATAGCTACAGTACACAGTGGGGAGAGAAACCTACAAGTTTAAGTTTGTCACTGAGAAGCAGCAGTCATAGCACTTCAGTGATGAGTTGCAGTAACAATTCCCTGGAGGCAAGATTTCTGTATTTTCTGTTCTGTTTCAATTGACATATTTTGCCAGCAATTAAAAAAGAAAAAATGGCAGAAAGTGTTCCATGTCTTTATTCACATGAACATGTACTACAAAATTTATAAATGCAATACAATAATAATAATAATAATTTCTGTCAAAGGTTACCTGACTGATGAGCATGACTATTGTACACCTGTGTCTATTATATAGGTATTTCAAACATATCCAACAGGAGCCAAGGTAATAATACAGACCCTACCCTTTCCTAGTCTTTATAAGTCATGTATACATGAAAATTTTGTGTGTATCCATGGGTTTCACAATTCACATAAACATGAAATATCAGTGTGTGATTTTATTGCACCTATAAGTCACATAAACCTGACAGTGTCCTCACAAGTAGCATTAAAATCAGGTTTGACCAAAAGTTTGCCCTAGCCAAAATCTCAACAGATGGGCATATTCCTGGAAGCATGGGGAAGAAACACTTTGATTCCCCAGCCTCTAGGACCTTGGGAAAGGCATGTTCCCATTTTTCACATTTTTGTCTTATGTACCGATATGTCCCGAAAACACGTATGTGTGTGTGTGTGTGTGTGTGTGTGTGTGCATGTAGGAGGTACAGTGCTAATAGTCCCTCTCTCCCTGACAGACTAATGACTAGTTTGTGCTTTACTCTCTCTCACTCTGTCTTTCTGTCTGTCTGTCTCTCTCTCTCTCTCTGTCTCTCTCTCTCCCTCTCTCTCTCCATTTTGCTCTTGGAAATAATGAGCTCGATCGCCTCCCTTTCCAAAGATTACATCTATTATCACAAATTCTCTCTTGTCCTCGTTTTCTTTCTTTTGTCATCACTATCCTCTTTTTTTGTTGCACTTCCATCTCCCTGTCTCTTCCCATCTTTCCTCTGACTGTTGGAGAAGACGCGGCAGGCAGCGTGTGTGTCTGTGATGCGAGTGTGTGTTTTAATGAGCTTATAATGGCGTTGTTATGTTGGTTTGAACTGAATTTCCTGGTTTTCGGTTATCTCCTTCTGTTCTGTCATCATAGTGAAATTAGGGCTACAATGTAGATCCAAAAATAACATACTCTCCCTCAATTTCCACAATGTAATAACTGCAATAAGTCTTCTCTGTAATTATGAAACCTAGTCTATATTTCTAGTAATAGCATGTGGAAACTTCCCATATTATGTTGTTTTAAGGTTTAATATTTTTAAATGTTTACATGCTTTAATGTTCAAAAAACACGTTGTTCTCTCATACTTTCCACTGCTGTAGCACCTCTATTCACCCTGTCTTTAATGCCCTCCTACTGAAAAGCCCACTCTGCTCTGATTGGCCAGCTGTCACAGGCCTGAGCAGGCACCGTCCACTGTGTTTCCATATCAGCTCTGTCAGTGTTTTTGCAACCACAGCTGTCCTGGGGGCGTGGCTGAGGGAAGTGACTGTACAGTTGTGACATCACAACCTTACAAGTACTGACAGCTGGTTTAAAGACACAGTATCTGAATACAGGATGTGAGCATTTCTACATGGACTGAGCATTTTGAAACTTCCACAGTATTGACTTTTAAAGTGGTTAGCAGTCATGTTAAAGTGTTTTTGACTCGTATGGGTCATTTATATTGGACCACCATGTTGATGATGATGATGATGATGATGATAAATGTAGATCTTTCCACATTTATCCTCATCATTTGCAGCAGTTTGACATTACTATTTATGTAAATGTCAACAAAGGCTGCTCACCGAATCCACCAAACAGGCACTTTAGCCTTCTGAGAAATGGCTGCTTCAAGGGAAACAGTGCCTCATCAGTGGTGATGTCGTCCTGCACAAGTCAGAGAAACTGAAAAATACAGCCGATAAAGTTATCACAAATCTATCAACAGTCAAGCCTTTCCCAAGCTAACAAATGAAACGCCTCTCTTCTCCATAACTAACCCATCTTTTAACTATCTCTCATATATAGTGTAACATATAGTGCAACACAGTGCAACACATAGTATAACATAGTGTAACATATAGTGTAACATATAGTGTAACATATAGTGTAACATATAGTGTAACATAAAGTGTAACATATAGTGTAACATATAGTGCAACACATAGTGTAACATATAGTATAACATAGTGTAACATATAGTATAACATATTGTAACACATAGTGTAACATATAGTATAACATATATTGTAACATAGTATAACACACAGTGTAACATATAGTATAACATATATTGTAACATAGTATAACACACAGTGTAACATATAGTATAACATATATTGTAACATATAGTATAACACAGTGTAACGTATAGTATAACATATATTGTAACATATAGTATAACATATAGTGTAATATAAAGTAAATGTATAGTGTAATATATAGTAAACATATAGTGTAATATTTAGTGCAATTTATAGTGCAATATAAAGTGCAATATATAGAGTAACATGATATGTAACATAGTGCAACATATAGTATAACATAAAGTGTAACATATGGGGAAAACAAATGTAACATAAATGGAATCCTTCAATGAAATAAGCTCTCCACTTCTGACAGAGCTGATGCTGCAGCAGCTATGCTAACATCATGAGGAGCCGCCAGTGTTTGTCTGTCAAACAGACAGTCTGCAGGAGTTCCTCACTGGTTGAACTACTGTTCTCTTACTGTTCAGCTACAAACACATATGTTGAAGTCTGGAAAGATGCATTTTCAATATTAGGTGATCTTGAGAAAGCAGTATAACTTGAATCCATGTTTCTAGGGTGGAGATGGTGGAGGTGTATGGTGGGTGTAGCCTAGTGTTGCATAAATTCTTGAAGCAGGCAGAAGCCGCTTTAAACAAAATTGGAAAATATGCCTTTTACCAAGCCCACAGCTTTTTTCAAAAATATATCACAGCTCTACTTAACCATCTCTCTCCCCCTGTCCCCCTCCCTTTCTGTCTGTCTCAGATGACCTGGCGTACGAGGTGCGTTGGTTTTTCACCAGGCTGCGTGGTGGAGAGACGACGACCCAGGTGGCCAGTGTCGACCGCTTTGGAGTTGTGAGGAAAGAAGCCCGCAACTCATCTAGTGACATTTCAATAGAGCGCAAAGACACACACACCTACATGTTGAACATTCATGGAACTCAGGACAGGTGAGAGAGAGAGTGAGAGACAGTGTTTCATTATTATAACAACCACAATCTGAGCTGCAGTGTCTTACTGTGTGTGTGTGTGTGTGTGTGTGTGTGTGTGTGTGTGTGTGTGTGTGTGTGTGTGTGTGTCTCCAGTGACAGCGGTGAGTATCACTGCATGGCCACTCCTTGGTACCTGTCGGCTTCAACAGGAGCCTGGACTCAGGCTGGAGATCTGACGTCTTCTCGTATCTTCCTGACAGTCCGATTTGCTGGTGAGGCGTGTGTGATGGACTCGATCACACTTCACACATATACCACGACCACACTGATTTTGATACAGTTGACTTTTAGTTTTAAGCATTTTCTGTTTTGTTTTGTTTTTTTGACAAATTGCTGTTTTGTAATTATTCTACTGGAAAACAGCAGATGAGTATGGATCGAAGGCCGGAACAGACAGACACAGACGCATTACTGTGGACATGAGATTACAATGAACATTCACATATTTATACATGAAATGTAAAATGATGTCATTTTGATATTATTTGCCCCTGTTAAGTGTACATCTCTCTTTCTGTCCCTTCTGCAGTGTGGGAGTCCCTGAAGTTACCTCTCTTATACGGTCTATCAGCCTCATTAGGTAACGTAACCATCAACACTCTAATGTAACAGTGACAATGTGTGTGTGTGACACTGACCAACTACTAAAGTCTGTTTTCATGAGCTACCTCACTGAACGTCGTGGTAGCACAAACAGATCACTGGTGTTTAAATCTAGTTTTCAGCCACGAGCAGCAGCACGATGTCCTGAAAATAGCTAACAGTGAGCTTCCTTGGTTCACTCGGCTCATTTGGTGCGACTCTGAACTTGACTAGCTGATTGTGCTGGCGCTTATTTAGGACACGTGTGTGTGACAGCTGGCATTGTCGGTCCACAGTGGATTTAAATAAGACAAAGACCTGAATTTTATTGGCCTCAGTATAGCCCGATAGCAATCAATAAAATATGCCTTAATTGGCACAGAGGCTGATGTTGTAAAGAGGACATCCCCAGCTGCTTTTAATAAAGATGATCTTAGCTTCTAAGCAGATGTAGTGTCAGTTGTTGGTGTAGCAGTAGTACTGCGGCTGTAAGTGTTAGAGTAGTGTCTCAAAATACTGTTTTCAGATGCTAACAGCCGCTCAGACTGAAGAAAAAGCAAGTATTAGAACATGTAGAACAGTCTAGGTTCAGAAAATCACTCCACTGTTAGTAAGTGAACAACACGTAGGACATATCATGATATCTAGGAGCATATACAGTCTCCTACACCATACCAAATTAAAATCAGTAGAGGTGTTTGTCCTGTCGTCTGATGTGTGATCCATGTCTCCCCCCCCGTCCTGTGTCTCCAGGTGTGGGCCTCTTCTCTCTGGTCCTGGGTCTGGTCTGCGCCCAGTGCTGCTGCCGCAACACCACGCACACTCCACGCTCACGCAACAAACTGATGGACCTGGAGATGGACTGACAAACACTTTCCCCCGCACCCACACACTGCAGCGCTCACAGGAAACACCACACACACAACAGACACACGCCCACGGACGATTTCTGGGACACCCAGTTGTTTCCGGGTGAGGGACGTTGGGAATAAAGCGGCGCGTCGTTCTGGAGACGGAAGCCTGACCCGTTGAATTGAACTCTCCGGCTCTGCAGTGGTGGAGCGGGGGACTTATAGCCTTTTGAGACTTCAGTTTCTATGAAGACCCATTCAAATCTGTGGCGCTTCCAGTGATTTCTTTTTTTTTTTTTTTTGTACACAGCTATATTTGCTCCCTTGTAAGACCATCACACCACGAGACACTCTGAAGAACGTGGTGTTACATTTTTGAGGAGCAGGAGGCTCTCAGACATCACTGCCACTTGGGAATAAAGGAGCACCTCTGTAACCACCAGGGATAAACACATGAAGCGCTCAGGCTACAACCTTTTTTCTTCTTCCAGTGCTGAGGCTCCCTGCTAAGAACAACCACTCTGCGTTCTGATAGAAACGAAGTCTGTCAAAGTAACATCGACACCACCGCACCCCCTGGATTTCTTCTTCTTCTTCAGGAAGAACAGGAAGTTCGAGGGGTGGTTGGGGTTGGAGAGACAGAAGTGAATTTACTCGTCTGATTGAACATTTTTGATGTGGTAACCGCAAAGTCTGGCGGTTGAGGCAGCGCGAGCCGAGCGCCTGTCGTGGACTCAACGTCACGCTCACGCAGGCTGCAGAAATCCCAGAAAATGCAAGTGAGGTATTGCACTAGAACTTCCACCCCAGAGTATTCTTACCTTAACAAGAGGACAATGACTTACCCTTATTCTCAACTCTAGTTTTATGAAAATTGAGAGATTTTAAACTGAGAGACGATTTTTAAGCTTTACAAGGAGATATGCAGTCCGTGTGTGTGTTTGTTTGTGTGTGAGATATACTGTACGTGGTGCCAATATTTGAACTAACAGACGCGTGCTCGGTTCATATCGCCAGATCAACACTTGAACAAGCCACTCAAAGTGGTGACAGCAAGCACTCTAATTTTTTTTTTTTTTGATATATTCAGAAATGTATCCAGCTGTTCTGTGTGTTCCTGTGTGAGTGCCGTGCTCCAGTATGTGAGACAGTTGCATGTACTGTTTTCTAACGACACACTGATGTCGCTCATGAGCAACAAGCAAACAAGCCTCTTCCAGGGTTCACTTCGGACGACATCAAGGTCTCCCACACCAGATTCTCCACCTGTCGCTCCACTAATGTTAGGACTCTCACGTGCTCACAGCGAGGGAGCGTGGGCGGCGCAACAGACTCACTAACTTCCATTGTTAGCAGCCGCAGAGTTGGCAGCGGGAAGACGGTGCATGTTTCTCTGCTTCAGTTTGTGTTTTTAAGGAACGGGAAAACATTTTGGGAAATACATTTATCACTTTTTTTCTTTCATGTCGGTGGATTAAAGGGTAACTCCACCAGTTTTACACATTTAATGTGTTCAGTTGGTGGAGTAAGCCATTAAGTATGGAGCTAAAGTCAAGATGTGGTTAGCCTAGCTTAGCATACAGACAGGAAGCAGGGGGAAACATCTGTTTTCTTGTCTGTTATTTTGACATTAATGTCTGCGTGGATACTGGATACATAACTAATGTGTTGATCAGAGACTGTTAATAAGAGGTGCTCTGAAGACATTTTTATGAATTCTGGACAGGCCGAGGCTGTTACTCCCTGCTTACACTCTTTATGCTAAGCTAACCAAGCCATGCTTTGACTCCAGCTTTGTATACAGCACACAGACACGAGACACGATGTCATCCTCTTATCTGATTCTCTTTTTCTTTACATATCTTAAAAAAGACAGCACATTGGCTTAAATGTTGAACTGTTCCTTTAAAACCACATGCCTTCATTGGAATTGAAGTTGCAGTCGAACATTTTGGGAAATCCACGTTTGAGATTTGAACTGTGGTTAGCCTAGCCGTGCCGACAGGACATGGGGGGGGAAAATGCTAGCCTAGCCCCATCAAAAATGTAACACTTAGCATTGAAAGAACTAATTTCCCCTTTTTTTTACTAATGCCTTATAGAAATCTTAATTTACACTCTCATCACCAGTCAGCAGACTCTATCGTCCCTTCTGGTTTAGCCACTGTATTTCTCAAAATGTCAAGCAGTTCCTTAAAAGTTGCTTACTAGCTTGAAACGTATCCAGAAACAGTTCAGTAAAATGGTCCCAGTGCTCAAATTGTCCTTTTCCAGTTGATTAGGATTGTTTGGTGTCTGCTCGTCCAGAGAAGATCAGTGTTTCCTCACAGTGAGCAGTCAGACCTGAGCTCTGCCTTTACCTGCAGATTCAGAGTCAGCTGACCTCTGTGGAGCCTCTGTGGTGTGTGCACAGCAGATGAACGAACTGTGACGGCCGTATCATGTCGACGGCTGTGTGAACACACACTCACAGTTCCAGCACCGACACACACGAAGTGAGGAGGCTTCGGTCCTGTTGCTCCTGAACCAGCTGGGCTTTATCCGATGTTTAAATGGTTTTATAGAGGTTATATAAGCAACAGTCTGAACTTTCTGAGCAATATGATGATGTAGTGCTACTTATGTATTTTTTCACCCTGAGTCAGAGCGAACAGTTGAGATTAGTTTAACACTGTGTCCTGACTGCCTGCGGGTCCACTCTGAATCATTACAATGCATTCTGTCGCATCATGCACATCAGACTGGAGACCTCTCCAGTAATCAAGGCTTAAGTTTGTTAAGATGTTTCTACGTTTGTACTTTTAAACAGAAAACCCGTGTTTTTTATACAGCGACCTTCAGACGTTTCTCTACTGGAACAGACCCAGCGCTCCATGTTGCTCTGCTCTGCGTCACTTCCAGCCAGTAAAGACACTAAAACAGGAAATCATACTGATTTTGTGGCAGATATTCGCTCACCTGGCATGCAGACAGGACACAGTGTGAACTAGTACTATAATCCAATCAGAATGCAATACCCCCACATGTGTAGATGTCTCTGCCTGCTGATACTCACAGGTTTATTCCACCAACACAAACCTTTATAGATTGCATTCGGCTGCTGTGAGTTGTTCAGAGGGGTTAGGTTTGATTCAGAGTGAATCTCAACAGGCAGATTTGTTCCCTTCAGCAGGGAATCAGCTGAGATCCACTCTGAGGGATATTTATACAATGTGTGTGTTTTTGGATTGATGTTGAGAGTTACTTCAGAAACTCCCAGTAAGTCTCCATAAACCCAGTCAGTCCACAGGTGTGTGTGTGTGCGAGTGTGTGTGTGCATGTGCGTGTGCGCGCGCCCCCCCCCCCGTGATGGTGCTGTTGCAGTATTCAGTATAGGTTTTACCACTATCTTCAATACACACACACACACACACACACACACACACACACACACAGTACTTGAGCACACAGGTGAATAATAGGGCTCTGTGCCAAATGCTAACACAAACACACACACACACACACACGTAGCATTGGTACACACCACTAAACACGTCCCCAGGGTCCTTTTGATTTTGTCGTTTTATTGCAATGAGTATGATGAAGCCTGTTTTTTAAATAAATAGATTTGTAAGATGTATTTGTTTTGTTCATTTATTTTGTGGTGTGATTTCATGGTGTTATTATTCGATTGTCACCGATTATGAGTTGTAGTTTTTGATATGATGCCACAGTCCCAGTGATGTCAGCGTGTGCTTCATCTTCATCGCACCAGTATCTGAAAGAAATGATTGTTTGACAAAAGATTAGACGGAGACTTTAAACTCCCCTCAAAAGCACAACTTTCTCGTTTTGCATTTCTCATTTGTGTGCAGATTAATTTCCTTGAATAAAGGGATGATGAGTTAATTAATGCACAGTTTCTCTCGGAGGCAGAGCTAACAAAAAAAATGCCTGAAAAATGTTAAAGCCAAATGAAAAAACATCATTCTCTTCACTTTTTCTTTAAGGCAACATAAACTATAATAATGATACTGCAGATATTTCCGTGGAGTTTCAGAAAATATCTCTGACTGGGTGATTCCCACGACAGCAGCTGGCTGATGTCTGAGGGCCACTGTCCAAGGCTCACCAGTCCTGATATTACTTTCTTAGCAGCACCCATGCTAACATCTTCAGAAGCCGCAATTGTTTTCATCATGAAGTCACTTCTTTCACTGGCAGTCACATCTAAACCATGCCTATAGCTATAAGCAGTTCCTCACAGGATGAGGATTGTTCAAAACCAATGTGGTCTGGCCTGAAGCGGAGCTTCAAGCGGAGCAGGATGGATTCAGGAGTCCAGCAGCCCAAGGGCGTTATGATTGTACCTGGACACAGCCACGCAGGCGACGTGCCAGTCAATTCTATGAAAGCTGCTCAGCGGTGCATGAAGCCAAAGTGACTCGACTGCCTTCCGCATAGCTGCCCCATTGTGGGGCTCACAGAGTGTGCACACTGGAGACTTCCACCGACCGAGCCGGCTAATGTCCCGTTTAGCGCCCGGCTAACTTGAATGGGTATAAAATAATCTAATTGTGCAGCGGTTTGTGTTCTCGCTTATGGGCGAGACATTTGCCGTTGCGGCCACGGCCAAAGTTGCCTTTAAGGCCTGGAGCTCTTCCTGGTGGCCTGCAGCTGCCTCGCAACGTACGCTACAGCTTTAGCACTGTCAGCTGTCAATTTTCCATCCAACGTTTGGCAGAAACCAATCATGCTGTTTAATTAACATTACACTTGAAAAACTGTGCCACTGTTAGCTAGTGGCCAGTTAGCTTCCTAGCTTTCCCTCTGCATATGACGTTAGCTTTGTTCATGCTATTTCAACTCCTGCTGTCACTGAGGCATTTAAAAAAAGGAGGCGGGCTGGCTAGTGTTAGCTGTTAGCTACACAGGTCCAGCTGCTAGTGCTTGAGTGACAGACAGGACTAAGCGGAACTCAACATGTTAGCCTTCTGCGTTGAGTGCGTGCACAGATATTGAAACAGTGACGTTACAGCACCAGGCTAGTGTTCGGGTGTGAGGACATGTTGACATTGTCACTTTGATTCATCCTGGAGAACAGGTTTCAAGACATGTCAGGATTGTGCCGGGAGGAAGGAAGGACGGAAGGAAACCAGCGAATACATGTTTTATTGTCCAATTAAAGGATTCCTACACCTTTGTGTATCGTGTCTCCTTCTGATATCGCTGCGCTCCACCCAGAGCGACATCCATTTGTCTGACATGCTGCTGAAGTGGATTTATCTTGTGAACGCAGCAGCAGTGGTGTGATGATGGAGGAAGCCCTGGCTGGCCCACATTTGCCCTCCTTCTGTTCGGATGGGGCGGCGGCGGAGTTTTGCCGGAGTATCTGATGTGGTCGTGATCAGAGTTCCTGCTCTGAGGACTGGTGACAAATGTGGGCCAATTTGCTTTTTCCTCTCCGTCTCCGGGCAAGCCATCAATCAAGGCTGCTCGTCGCTTCCAAACATCAGAAAAAGAAAAAATAACAACTTCAAAAAAAAACTTCTGGCAGAATAAATGTTTTACGATTCGACAGTGGACTAAAGTCTATATCTCTTGGCTCCACGTCTTTTCGCTGTGTCTCCGTCCTCTTGTTAGTCTGCCGGGATGTATTCCTGCCTGCTGATAGTCTTTCTCTCTCTCTCTCTCTCTCTCTCTCTCTCTCTCTTTCTCTCTATTTACCACCAATTTTGCTTTCACTCCATCTCCATCTCGCCTTTTCCCTCTATGTTTCTTTCACCTCCCCTCATCACACCGAGCTCCCTCTCTCTCGCTCGCTCTTCATCAGAAATGCAGATGAGCTGGAACCTCACAGTGGCTCTCCTGGGTTTTGATTTTTTTACACCTCTTTAACAACAGTCTCTCCATCCAACTCTCTCTCTCTCTCTCTCTCGGCCTCAGACAGAGGAGAAGATCCAGTGTCGACTGGCTCTTTTTTAACTCGCACTCGTTTCTCTCTCAGGGTCCGTTCGACCCACTTCCTCTCGTCCCTGTGTGTGTGTGTTCACGTATCTGATGGATCATTTGGTAACGCGGCCTTGTCGCAACTTAAACCGTGGTCTTCCGTAATTGACTCCGTGCTGTGTGTGTGTGTGTGAGATTAACAACAAACATGACAGGATATATGTGTTTGCCTCTCATTCTCACCACTGCTGTTTCAGAGATGGCACATTTGGCGGTGTTACCCCCCCCGAGCTCTGGCTCCGGCGTGTCGCAGCTCGAGGGTTGCTCCACATAACAACAATTTCAGACGGAAAAATTCAGCAGCGCACGCCGCCCCGTTCTCCCCGGAGTCCAACCGGAGGCGACACGTTTTTTTTTTCTCCCCCTCCTCTTCATTGTAATCAACGGCGATGTTTACAGCGGCTCCGCACTAGCTGTGTGTACAATATACTCCACCAACAATCGCAATCAAAATGCTGCGTGGAACCACCTCAATCTGAAGAGACTGAACCAATGTGACCAGTCTAAATTTGCGCTGGTGTTCTGCAGACTCTGTTGAACCACCAGGTCACTGAAACATCTTCAAGTTGGACTCGCGCCACTTTCTGGAGAGAGTTGTGATGATGTGTTCTGGCCACTTTGGTGACCCCCCTCGACTTTTCACCTAGCAGAGAGACTTCCAGGAATCGAGATCTCAGTGTTTCCTGGGAGTCCTCGCCAAAATCATCCCCCCGTTTCCCAGAAAACCATTTGGATATGACGATGATGGAGGACATGCTGATAAAGACGGATAGTTGGAGGCTCGACAGCTGTTCTCCTACAGGAGCTGCAGCGGTGTTACTGCCTGGGTGTGACTGCACTACAGCACCGTGCGGTTGATGGATGGCCGCGAAACCCAAAGCATGTCTTTTCACCGCTCGGCGGTCAGCGAGCTCTCCCTGACGCTGTCGGAGCAGCTGAGTCGCTCAGCAGCAGGAGGCTCGCTTCAATTAACCTCCACCTCTGCAGCATGGAGAGGTGAAGCAGGTGCTCCAATCCTCACAGGTGTTGCCGCACCTTTCAGCGCGGCTCCGGCCAATTCACCCCTTGCACAACGTTTACCCACAATGCTCCACAGTGGCTCCCAGAGTCACGTGAAGTGTTTGAGATAATAAACTGAAGTATTTCTACAAGTTAAGTCCTCCTCAGCCCTCCAGCTCTGCACGGGATTACTGCGTGTGTATGTGTGTGTGTTTGTACTGCTATGCTTGTGTGGACCAACCCTTGAAATCCCACCTTTCTTGTGAGGACATTTTTACTTGTGAGGTCATTTTGCCTGGTCCTCAAAAAGTAATATGTGTGTGTGTGTGTGTGTGTGTGTGTGTGTGTGTGTGTGTGTGTGTGTGTGTGTTTCTAGTCTGGCTTTCATCAGCCAAGCCTCTGCGTAACCGAGCACACAAACAGTGTGAGAGCGGCCAACAGACAGTGTATCATGTTTCAGTCTGCAGCATCAGCACTTCGTCACTTATTGCTGTAAGGAAGAAAAGGGCCCCAACACACACACACACACTGATCCTGCTCCGGGGGCCTTAAGTCATCAGGGCCAGGAAAGCAAATACCGAAAAGTGCAGCTGGGTCACATTTTTCTGTCCAGACAGGCCCAGGTCCGAGTGAGTAGTCACTGGAGCCGGACCTGAACCTGTGAAACAGTCGTTACCATGGTTACAGACATGTACAATGTAAATGACAGTGAAGAGGCATTGTTCTACGCACGTTAACGTGCACATATATTTTGTCCATGTGGTGAGAGTTGATCTGGAGATGCATCCAGGCAGTAGCTGCTACTGACGAGACCCAACCTGAACCCCGACACCATGACTGAAATGTATCCCTCTGTGGATATTAAAGGCGGACTGTAAGGTGACGAGAACACAGTGATTATCAGATCCAGGTGCTAATTCACCATTAAACACATAATAATGAATATCAAATTCCATTTTTGCTAATAGCGCATTCTTAATTCTACACACCCGACCTTAATAATCACTACCCACGGGCATGCATCATGTTGCTCGGCCTATCCCACACTCTTGAAACACTGGACGCAACAAGCGATCCGTCCTCCTTGAGGCTGCGAGTTTTTGAACTTTACATTTCATTGTTTACTTTTGAAGGACGGAGGTGACGACGAGCAGCGAGCAGTAAAGAACAGACCGGGTCATCAGACCAGAGCACGTCTCACCTGCAGGACGCTGAAACTCTTCTGGGCTCTTTTTTTTTTACTGAAGCAGCAGCAGTCAAATATTGGACTGGGAGAGAGTGTTCACTGTCCCCCCCCCCCAGAGTAAATGTTAGGTTGTGTGTGTGTGTGTGTGTGAGAGAGAGAGAGAGCGAGAGAGAAAGCCCAGGAATGCAGCGATGACTCGTCAACACCTTCTCCTCACCATGGAAACTATGTCAACACAGTGGTGGGGGATGGGAGGAGAGGAAGAGTGTAAATGAGGTGGGGGGGTGCAGTGTGTGTGTGTGTGTGTGTGTGTGTGTGTGTGTGATTTATTATTAGGTAGAAGATATTTGACCTTAGTTCCCCATAAATCCCCTATACCCTCTCAACATACACACACACAGACACACACACGCACACACACACGCGGACGTCAGAGCAGTTAGATCGCTCTCGGAGTCACTGTCATCATATGTCGACTTTCACTCAGTGATTTATAAAACATTTACAGAGCGGCGCGCTACAAGAGAAACACACAGTGTGACACAGATAGCAGGCGAGGAGAGGGGCCGCTGGAGCATATCACACTCTGAGACGTGTCTCGGTACAAAAGGTGTGTGCGACGCAGCTTGAATGATTATTTACTGTACAGCGGATCACTACCACACAGAATGCCCTCGAGCTAGTTTGACTGTAATGAGAAACATTCAGATCCCACTATAGCAGGTGCACAAATGAAACATTTATGTGTTTCAGATGCTGCTCTCCTCAGGGTATGTGAGCATTATGGATCATGAATCTTTTGGTCAGGAATTTATACATTTGATGGAACTTTAGGAATCGATTGTTGTTGTGTTTTGACCCTCAGGTCGCACCGTACTTGAGAGTACAATGTCATCTCAATGTTTTTGGATCCGTCTGTGGGTCCACTCCAGTGATACATCCTGTACATGTGTAGCCTAGCTTAGCAGAAAGACACACTTCCGAGCCGTGTGTTCGACTTCAACCCACTATTCAGTCCGCTGAATAATAGATGTCGCCCGACTTCAATCTCCTCGACTATCGCCACAATCTCTGAGGAGAAATCACATGACAGGTGCATTCTGTTCCAGTTGATCTGAGGTTTTAATATCGCAGGTACGGGTCTTACAGATGGGATTCTTAGAAACGTCTCATTCATGCTCAGCCTCTTTGAACATTTGCAACCATAACCAAATGTAGCCATGCTGATCGGTCGTCCACCCTCCACCTGGGTCGAGCCATCAGCGCTGCGGTACGCCCTGCAGACGGCCCGATCCTCCCGCAGTGACTTGTCCTTGTATGGTGCTGTGTCTTCAGCGTGGCACCGCGCCAGCCCCTTCACCAGGCACACATCCACATAATACATCCACGTCTAAGTATACACAAATAACTGGACTGTAAGTATGACTCCACATTGTCTCCCACTCGCTCTGTGTGTGGCCTCACGCCAGCTAATAGCTATATAAAAACCAGGCCGCACTCTGATGCTGCAAATACTGTACCGAAGCCTCCAGATGGCGAGGGAAGCTCAGGGTTTGATGATGGCGTTACAGAGAGGGGAAAGGGAGGAAAACCATCTCAGGACCGCTAAAGATGGATTTTAACTAATGTCAGTTAGATATACTGTAAACCCTCCGAAATGGTCTTATTTTAGGGACTGTGGGGGGCAATATTATGGCATAATTGTATCCATATTGAAAGAACTCATAGGCTCAGCTGTATTAAACACACACAGCCCATATTAATATGGTCGTTAATATGGCACAGTGCGGATGGGTTCTTATAGAAACAACAATCAACTCTTCACTTCGACATAACTAAAGTAATTTGTTTCTGAAATTATCATTAGTGACGTGTTTTATTACTCTGTTACTCTGCTAAAAGTAATCTGTTGCTGTAACTCGTTGCCCCCGACGATGCTTATCACTGCCTCCACTAACCACAGGTTTATCCAAAGCAGCATGGACTGAAATTGAAGGCATTATAGCTTTAACATAGTCGATAATTAAGGTAAAGCTCATTGTTAGATTGCTTTAGCTCCGCCCCCATGGACTCAAGTGTTAAGCATGATCACAGCTCTTAAAATAGGTACAAATAGTGATGATGAGGTCTCCACACACACACACACACACACACACATGCACTAATCACTAACAATGTGTATTGACATCATAGCAGTAATTCCAAGGCTGCTGGGATCTGAGCTAATGCTCCTTGAGGGAGCATTAAAGCAAAAAGGGATAAGAGAAGTCAGAATAACTTGGACTCGTCTCTGTGTTTGAAGCCGTTTGAAGCTGGCACGACGCTGCGACTGTCGCTTTCTGCAGACTTTGGTCGCCCCGATCAGCTTTTTCACTCCGTCGACACACTTAGAGGGCTGAGGACACGTTTGAGTTCATGTGTCACAGCATACTAAGCCTCAATATGTCCTAAAAGTACGCGGAATCTTGCAAAATTAAGTTAATTTTCCTTAATGACCTTATATTGTAATCAGATAGTGGTTCAGATCCTATCCCACAGGCCTGAACAGTCTTTAATTGCTGCTGCTTCCATCCGCACTCACGTGATTGATTGTTCCATCGCTCCTGTTTTCAAGATGGAGGAATCTGATAATAAAAGCAGAATAGAGTGACCTGGCTGCTCAGGGGCAGACTACATCCATATCAGCTTACGGAGTTGTAAACTTTCCCCATAAAATCGGACTCAACCTTGTAATCCTCCACCCAGACATTGCTTTACAGCACTTTGAAACGCTCGCAACACTTCAAACAAGCACGCCTCGGCCTGGATTTACACACAACATCAGATTTCATTTTTATAGCAAGCTCTCGGCTTTATTGGATCCAGTGCGGCGAGGTCGACCTGCTGCGCTCAGGTCAGCTTGCCGACGTGAACTCCTCACATCACCTCATGCATTGCTCCACGTGACAGAAACGTTTGGACGACCAGCCTCCTGAAATGTAGCCTCCTGATGATGAGAAGAACAAATCTGACTTCACACACTGAAAATATTGATTAAAATGTAAAGGTTCACCCAAACAGTAGACCAGTCTCTTTGTGGACTGTGAAAACTTCACAAAACCAAGTTTCTTTACTACATAGATAAAATGAAAAATGTTCTGCACACACATAACTTAATCACAACATCCGACATCCTCTCTCCGGCCAAAAGGCTCTCACACTCCTGCTAACAGAGGCAGAAACCTTTGGCAAAACAGACGTGTCAGCATCAGTTTGGTAAATTGCAAGGTTCAACGTTTTGCCGTGTGATTGATCAGCTGCGTGGAGAAGCTGTGAACTCCTCTCTCTCCTCTCTTTTATCATTCTTGATACACCTATTTCTGTCACTCCTGATGTAAGCACAGCAAGCGGCATCAAACTGTGGCTGTCTGAAAATGTGCTCTTTTCATCCCCTCACATTTAAACAAACAGCCCGTCACCACCTCTGCGTGACGGCAGGCTCTGTTTGTCCTGTGTTCTAATTAGACTCTGTGCAGTTTTTTAATGGGGCAGTTTACTTGTACCACTTTTATAATAAAAATCAGCAGTTGTATTGTGTTTTTGACTCTGGAGTCAAAGGCAATTATACACTTTCCCACTGAAAGCACAGAGGTTTGTGTGTGCGAGTGGATTTTTGTCCAGAGTAAAAGTTGGGATGGATACAAAATCTGGACAGCATCAGCCTGACAGTAATTTCCTAATAAGGGCGTGTGTTTACTTTCCACTTCCTACCGATAGACCATGTTGGTTTTCAGTTTCGGAAGGCGCTGACACATCACGCTGTCCTGTGTCATTCTGGTAGAGCAATCACGATGCACTCGGAAGCTTAATTAGGAGGAGTTGGAGTGGGATTCGAATTTAATGTTCCAGTGAAAAAAAATGGACACCACCAAGAGCACATGAGAAAATGGGGGTTTTTGAGAGTGGTATGACCTTTCAAGTAACGGTCTTACGGCATGCCGTGAAAGGATGTTACCGTGGCTACGCCTGTAGTCGTAGTAAGTGGAGGGAGGGTCTGTCGGCTCGTTGTAGTATCATGTAGTATGCTGGCAGCCTTTTTTCTGTGGATTAAAACACAGTAAAAATGTGATGAGCATAAACTGAAGCGTGTGTGACCCAGATCTGCTGTTTTCTGCCACGCTTGGACAGAAGAGTGAAGATGTGGGTCGAGTCATCTTCAAAGTGTGAAGCAGTGTTTGTGTGCAAACGTAGTCAGCGCATCATCAATCACCGCATTTCACGGTCGCATAAACCCACAGGGTTGGGGGGGGGGGGGGGGATGCAACTTGTCACACTTCAAACACAATCAACCAACCATTACATGCTATATATCATTACACACATGTCCTGCTCATGCATGACAACACCACAGGACAACTGTGTAAATACACAGCAATCAGATTTACGCGCGCATGGAAAGAAATGATCAATCAAGTGTCATTTTATCGACAGAACAAACAGGACGCACATTCTATACAGATTATAGGAGTGTGTGATGACTCTGAAGTTTCAAAAGATAACCGAGGATTTATATTTCATAAAGAATGCTGCTTGGCTCTGTCACTTGAAGCTAATGATTATACAAGAGTGGCAAGCGACTGCTGTTCAAGACGGCGTCTCAAGTGTGAAACCACCGAATATTTTGTTAAATCAAGAGAACATTCCAGCTGTGTTTGTGGCAACCGTCAATTCAACCACACAAAAAGTCAAAGACGCTCTCTTACAGAGAGATTCTAATGTTATGTCTTTTATGCCTCATCCTAACCAGACCAAAAGTATAGCATTGTCAGGACATAAAATTGAAATATGAACACAAAGAGGTAAAGATGCAACATATCCAGACTTTGCGGGAACACACACTGTCAACCTTCATCCTGGCTTTAAGCTGAGTCAAATAAAATAAAGTTAACTGAAGCTCTGGTGATTAGTGAATTTTTTTCAGCTTCCGCAAGGGGGCGTGACAGAAACAGAACAAGAACCACTGCCATTGGCTAATACAAAAAAAAAAATGAATGAATGGATTTATGAACTCAGTTGGGACAAAAGTCAGAACTTCATTCAATTAAAACTGAATGTGAAACAGGTTTGACCCCAACTTTTGTCAATTTAACTTTCTAAATTAATTTCAATATGCACTAACGTGTTTTTCCAGCTTGTCCTCATCAGAAAACCACCCATACAGGTCGACTGTGAAAGCAGCTAATTACAACCTGTATTTAAGTTTATTTGTTAGGCGCCGTCTAACCATAACCCTGAACATGACCTAACCCGACTCCTGGCCTACGACAGAGGTCCCATACCTGTTGTTTTGGGAATTACTGGCATTATTCAGTCTTTTAGGTATACTTTTTAAAAAGTTAGTTCCTGCGAAGAAAAAGAGAAAGCAATGCATAAAAGACATAAATACATTAGAATATTGATATTCTCGCTGGAACATTCTATTGGGCTGGCTCAGCCACTTCCTTTATCCGCTCCAGTTTACACCTCACAGAGCAGCATATATGTATCACCATACACATAGAGTGTCAGATCCCATCATTATCAGGGTGACCCTTCATTATTCTGGCTTGTTATGATGCTCTGTGGATGCTCACATTCAGCCTGAGGCCAGCTTACATTAACCTCTTTTCCACGGAGAGACGCGGGCGGCCAGTCAAAGTTTGACCCAGCCCTGCTCCTCTACATAATGAAGTGAGCAGAGTCTGGTAAATAGTGGCTATTAGGATGCCGCTCTCATGTGTACACGCATCTTCCGCATCATGTAATAAGAAGTGCTCATACATGACAAATGCTCTTTTTCTTTGAAAGGGTTTCTGTGTGGGCTATTTCTACAGAAACCCTTCAGAGTCAATAGTGAGCAGTGTTGGGCAACTCATTCACTGCATGCTGGAATATAAAATTCAACAAATTCATATCCTAAATTGGAATATGTTATGGATCCACTATGGAGGTTATGTTTTCACCCAGGTCTATCTGTTTGTTTGTTCGTTTGTCAGCAGGATGACACAGAAACTACTAAACTAGATTTCAACCGAACCTGGATGTTAGCCAAGAATAGACCTCATTCACTTTTTGTTCATTTCTCATTGAATAATGCATGGAACTTGATGAAGAAAAAAAAATCAGGTATGTTTTGGTGTATCTATGAATGAGCATTATATACAAGTAAAACAGTATTAAATTGTGTTGACAGTATATCTTTACAGTTTGTTCAGTCATGAACATATTATCCTCTTCTCTTAAAAATTCGTCTCCAAATCTACTTTGAAGGGGAAATTTGTAAGATATAGTCAGAAATTTGATCAAAGACTTCTATGTTTGTAGCGGCTGTTAATCACCTCTGTACTGTGACCCCCTGTGGTCAAACTGGCATCCTGCAGTCTTTGGATGCTGTGTTCAGCTCCAGTCTGGTGTCCACTGGGAGGCAGCTAAGGCTTAATATTTGTAAAACTATCTTTGCATAGAGAAAAGTGATTGACAACATCACAATATAAAGCCTAAGGGCCAGTGGGTTAAACTCTAGGGCATATGTTCAGTGGGCTGTAGAACCAGGAAGCAAACCCTGAAGCTAGAAACTTGACTGGCAGACGCACCAGGTGAGCAATTCTCTCTGAACAGACGTTGTCTTTGCATTCCGTATCTAGTTCAACTATATATCTATGGGCTAACTGAGTTAATTAGCTAATGGGACTAATTAGCCAGAGACAGCTATAGTATGGTGTATAGAGTAAAGCGACCAGCAGTTATTGGTAACTCTAGTGATATATTGAATACAACCACCTCTTTTTGAATGTCATTTAAATGTAAAGTGTATCTCCCTCTGTACTATACTAGAATCAGTGTGCTGGTCTGTTGGTTGCAGGCGATCAAGTGCAGTGTGTTACAGAACTGTCATGGAGAGATCTTTGGGGTCCCCCCACACACAGATGAAAAGTCAAACTATGCCTTGGGGTTATAAGACATGTCGACCTCCTTTCTCTCACTAACATACATGCTCTGTGTCTGCGCTGCTTAAACTCTCCTGGGTCGTCTCCTCCGACACTGCACCGATACTGCCTCCAGCCACGTTTCAAATCAAAGAGCAGCTTCGATTCTTCAGCGTGCAGCTAAATTTAGGAATAATTCATTCGTGCTCTCAGTCCCACTATCTTTCACACTTCAGCCACGATGGCAGGGCTATTTGCCTATTATATAATAACACTCAGACAACCAAACCCCTGTCCAGTCGGGGAAATCTGTCCGTATCTGATGTTGTGGTCTCTGTGTGTTGATGTTGAATACCTCTGCAGCTCTTTTCTTTGATGAGACAAGTGTAAGTGATAATCAGGCTGAACTGTCATTTTGTTTGACTTCATTGTTCAGTCTGACATCATTTCCATGTCTGTTTGAGAGGCTTGTTTTGCTCTGAATAATCAGTGGTAACTGATGTGTTGTCTCATCAACAGCATTTGTAGTTGATGAAGAGGCTCCAGTTGCAGTTGCTAGGAACAGATGGCTCTTTCTCTACAATCAAAGTCACGCTGGATCCAGCGACGTTGCAGCTAGTTCAGTTAGCTGGCCAGTTTATTATATAATATTACGTAAACGTTTCTCTTGAAAACTCTAGTAATCACGTAATGCTTTCTTTGGAATACATTGTTTAGCTGGAGTTGAGTTTCCATAATCTCTACAACAGAGATAGTGAGTGAACAGTAGGCGTAATTATCAAGGTCATTATTCCTGGAAATTCATTAAAAATGATCATAAAACATCTATTTCAGTCTAAGAAATTTCCAAGCTGTTGTTTGGAGTACAGCCATGGTTTTGGGCTTTTCTCACCTAATTTCTTAATGCAAAACCCATGCAGATGAGCTAACAGTCTAACTATGTCCAAGTTCAAATTTAATAACAATATCTCTAAAAACAAAGTGAAAATGTGTTTTTATGAGGAATTATTCAGGCTTCTGGCGAAAAAATATTGAGACCTCAAAATACTCCTGTCTGACAGTGACATAATCTCATCATAGTTCTTTATTTCTTTACTTACATGACTTTTACGCGTATAGGATAGTCAGAAATGCTGATGGAAAGGTGGAAAATTGGCTATTCAGAGAGCAAAACGTATAAAACTACATAAACTTGCAAAATGTCCAACTTTATGGCCTTAAAGGCTGATATAAACTATACATAGCTGGAATAGATATCTCATTGGTTACATGATGCGTCAATCATCTGGAGGCTGGCGTGCAAGTGGCTCAGGAGAGAGGGGAGAGAACAGAGAGTGGGCCACTTGTCTGCGCGATTACTCTTTAGGCCTTTTCACTAAGAGTTTCCGCATTATGGCTGCAACGATGCTCGCCTTTACACCGCCTTTGAGAGGAGGAGGAGGAGGAGGAGGAGGAGGAGGAGGAGGAAGTTCCCACTGAGCCAGGCAGCCCTGGCATAAAGTTGATCCAGTGTGTCCTTTCAAACAGCATGCCAGCGTTGTGGAACCAAAAGAGGCGTGACGGAGAATGGGGTCTGCTGTGAATTGAGAGGAATCTTTTCACAGGTAAAGGTGTGAAAAAGCAAAGGATGATGGAGCCATTCTTAAAACCAGGCTTGACTGGGTACGCCTCCATCCAAATGTAGCACAAGATTGAACTCAATTGTATAGATTGATGTAAATGTAAATTAACAGCACTGTTATGCGAATAATTAGAGACACAGTTGGCGGCACGGTGGAAGTGTGACGTTAATCAAAAACGTGTGACATGATATTAATAAAGACGTCGCGATTAATATGGTCGACTATGTGAGACCTGAAGTGATGATAGTGGCGCCGCTGTGACCTGTGGCAGCGCCCCTCTATTATCTCAGCGATCACGCGTTATGACTACTGTCGGCGCGATGCGAGACTTTCTGTCGTCGACCATCTTGTCGATCACTGAGGCCAGAGCGAGTCGAGTCGTGAGGTTCGTCTCCACTGCGATCGCCTCCTGCAGATCTGTGGACAGGAAGGACAGATGGTACTGGAGGTGTGTTCACGACTGCAGGCAAAGGTCAGACACCACGAAGGTGAGCGTGACACATCCTCTTTGGAATAAGACACATCCAGTGCTGTCTGTACTGCTCGTTCAGAATCTTCCTGTGGAGCCAGAGACACTTGACTCGGCTTCACTCTCTCTAACCTTTCTTTAACCAGAAACAGCCTGGGGCAATAACTGCACACATGTATGAGCAGTTATTTTTTGCCAGATGGAGGTCCACTACACTTTGACCAAAGCCTGTAGGACCAGAGGAGATGTTCTAAACATAACTGTAAATTCAGTGATCATCTGAGACCCTGACATCTATCCCTTAACCCCCAGCAGCAGCTGAATTTCACTGGATCTGAATCATTCAGACGCTGAATGCTCGTTCGTTTTATGTCTCCCAGTAGTATGAATCACTTTAAAGTATGTCCTGCGGGTGCCGCGCTTATAGGTTTGTCGGGAATGAACGTCAGTGTTCAAACACACTATGGTAAATCTGTACGCGTTAATGCAAATCTGTGTTCCATTTGTGTGCGCTCTCATCCTTGAAAACAGGACTCAATGTCGGAACACTTCACCGTCCATTTAGAATATCACCGCTTATTAGATTGTGGTTACCAATGTAACCTTCATGTATGCATGCATTTTAAAATGTCTTTGCGCGTGTATACAGTCTAAGCACAACTACTCCTACAACGGACCATATTTGAGCAGTATATATACTGTTGGCTTCAAGCTCATATAGGATTTGAAGAGAGTTGAGCTGAGTATTGACATGACATTTTGGTTGTTGAAGGAATGTATCAGAGTGAGCGTGTCTTTCTTAAGCATTTCTTGAATTGCAAAACTACTTCAAAAACACATTTAAAAAACATATATGGGACAAATAGCGTGTTTAAAATAGAGTGTTTTCTATTTTGATATATTCAAACAGAGTGGTGGGCAGGGTGCTGTTTCGCGTCCAACTGGGTGTAGCACATTCTGACAAATGACTTTTACATACGGCACTATGTGGGATGACATGCACGTGCACATATTACTATAATCCTATTAGAAAAAAACATTTAAATGACTCCATTACCATTTACAGTTATATGTTACTTCAATGTGTTACTTGTTTAGCACGTAACCCCCAAAACTGTATGAGGATATGTTCAGAGCAGTTCATCTCAATGACATCACTTTGCATACAGTTATCTGGTCCATTTTTAAATATAGAAATATTGAACATTTCGGTCCCCGTTTAACTTTTTCTCAGTGCCCATCTCTGTTTGTATTCAACTGCTGTCCTATGTAATAAATGTTTAATACCAATATCTTAATCCCATTCCTGATTTTCTCTTTTTAAACACTTAGCCATGCGCCCTTGTATCAGAGGAAAAAATCATTTAATAACTTATTTTTTGTAATGTTCCAGTCTCTCTATTAATTTCCCCCCTTGGTGAAATCATGGTCCATATATTTGAGTTATTGGCTCATTAAAAATCCTGTTACTACGACAGAATTTGTTTCCTGCAGTGGCACAGGAGGATGGAACAGATCAGCCCTGCAGCAGAGCAATGTTATTGTTTCAGAACAGGAATGAGCTTTTGATTTTATTTGCTCTTGAAGCCTTACATTTATAGTTAAATGGATAAAGTAAGCATAAGTCAGTTCAGTTTAGAAAAAAAACACTGTGCTCTGAGAAATCTGTGTCGACTGCTGGTTACAGACAGGATCAGAACCAGCCTCCAGAGTCAGAGTCTCACTCAGAATGCACATCCATCCACCCTGATCTCCTCTGTTAGGACACTTTCATGCTGCTTCTATCTCTGCTTCTGACAGAGGAAGGTTGTCATTCACACAGAGAATCAGCAGATCCTTAAAGGATTGAATGTCTCAGGCTACTGCCTGGAAACTGGGGTTCCACAAGGCTCACTCCTGGAGGCCCTTGTCTTTTTCCTCCACATCAGGGACCACATGCACAAATGTGCTGTGAGTGTGTGTGCACCTCGTGCATACATGCTGAGATACATATGAAATATAAGGTGAGAGACACAACCTTACAATAAAGGATTGTTTATTGCGTTGCCAGTTTCGATCGTTGTGAAATTATACGGTTTACACAAGGATCAGTAAAACACCAAATCAAAAGCACAGGTATAAACTTTAATTATCTATGAGTGATACAGAGTTGCTATTATCTACCTGTATTAATGAACTTTTCATTATATCATGACTTTTCAAAGGCTTTGTAAATTTTGCTTTAAATTTGAGCTATAATCCAAAATCCAATCATACACATATTGTAAACATGGTTTTCTACCTCAGCTATGCTGATGTACAGTACATACTATGTATATATTATATACTGTACATCCAATTTAATCTACCATTTAAGTGTACGCTATGTTTTGAACATTTTTGGTTACGTTTCCATCAAACAGCCTTTTCCTTTGGCACTACATTCCCTCAGCTATACAATGTTTGTATTCCTAAGCACAAGCAGAATCTAGTGAGAGAGAGACCGAGAGAGAGAGAGACAGCCAGAGAGAGACAGAGAGGATGGGTTTTATTCCTCCTCATTCATCTGTCAAGTTCTCTCTCTTAAACTGGGCTAGTGTTTGGTGTCAGCATGTTTGCAAATATATCTGTGTGTGTGTGTGTGTGTGTGTGTGTGTGTGTGTGTGCGTGTGTGTGTGGATCGGATGTCCCCCAGACAATAAGAGGCCCTGATTAAAAACAACAAGGAGAGAGACGGAGAGAAGGAATAATCAAGAACTGATAGAAGTCAGTAGAAAAGAAAAGGAAATAATTTTTGCTGGAGAGTGCAAAAAAAAACGAATGAATGAAAAACACTTACTTTTTTCCTCAACACATGTCAGAGTAGATGTACGCTTATATACTGCCACTGTGTTCTCTTCCGTCCTCACACCCTTCAGTCACAGCAGAACGTGTCAGGCAACATTCATCCATCCATACTCGCAGGGCTAGCTGGTGATCTGCGAGCCAGCCGGGAGCATGCTTTAGTCAGTCAGTGAGTCAGTTTTCCTCCCATCACACTGTGTTCTCGGGATTATGCCTCATTCTATGTAATTCAGAGTTTAATTGAAGAGGGATAATACACAAGCTAGCTATAAAGAAGTGGTTAGGATAATCTGAATGTGTTTCTTGATTTTGAGGAGTTTATTGTAGTAATCGCACTGTTTTAAGATCCCAGCAATTACTTTAGTCATCCTAACGTTATCACAACTGACAGACAGAAGTATAGAAATAGGAGCCAACGTTGCAATAAACTGGAGTTATCCTTTAAGTGTTCCGCCCTATCATCTTCATTCACGGCGGCTCTCGGATGAGCTTCAGCCGCGCTCGGCTAAATATTTGTTCTGGATCAGGGTTGCTACGACCGTAAACATGCGATCGTGTTTCTGTCTGAGGCCGGACTGCTGAAGATCACTGCTTTCCTTGTAAGAACCTTCATTTAAAGACTGTTTGCTCCACCAAAACACTAACGGCTGGATTCGCAGTATTCCTTATTTCCGAGCATCCCAGGTATGTTCTTACAGAATTTGTTAGAGCAGGGATAATTTGGGGGCTTTGGGATGTAAACTATAAGTTCATGTTACCACAGGCAGCTTCAATTTGGGCCCCGATCTTTAGCCCATGACAAATTAGTACCATTAAAAGTATGCCAATTCAGCGTTTAGCAGTTCCTGTTTGCAGTGTACCCATGGATGTACCTTGATACTGAGATAAACTTAAGATGGTATGATTCTCTTTGCCTCGAATCGGTCCCTTTGCAGCCACTGTTCAACTCTCGTGTTTGAAACAAAGAAGAAAAAAAGCACCGTTGGCCCAGTTTATGGAGGATTTACTAGAGACTAATACTTCATAACACACACACACACACACGCACACATCCTCACACTATCTGGTTCATGCTGTCAGAGGTGTGTTTGCCGAGGTCACAAAGCCATGTGTGTTTCTCAAGTCTCTCAGCACTGACACATATCCCCGTGGCAACGGCTGTTTAATATACATGCATTACTATGGATACATCCGGCTGTACGTATGCATTCAGATTTCAGGGGTTTCAATTCACAGTGCCGCTTAAAGGCCAACGCTAAAGTTAACAGATACAAGCGCCCCAAAAATCAAAAATGTCCCTTTTTTCACCTGTAGTGTTGTTTATTTTATTGTTATTTATCAATCGTATGAGGGCAGATGGGTTGAGTTGCAGAGGTTTAGAGATGTGGATGAAGAAGTGTCCGACATCTCTCAGATATGATGTAACGAGACGGAACTTGAAGATCACTGTCGGCTAATGATGTTGAGTACGTTTACGTAACAGATAGAAAATAGTAGAAGATACAATAATTAAAAACCATCGATTAAAACAAGTTTTTAAATACGGTTCACGAAAGATGAAAGATACAAAATCAATTATTTAAGTACTGACAGACAGAAGCTGAGTGGTTTATGCGCATTTATGGATTCTGTTATCAAAGGGGCAGCGTTGAGAGTGCTCTGTAAAGAGTTCCAGGAGGCGGGGCTTAAACTTAAAAGCAAATCTTCAAAGTTCAGTTAAGTCAAGTGAATTTTATGTGCACAGCCATAAATCAGAATCACGTCAGTGGGCATGACAATCTGCACAGTGAACAGCATACACTTTCATTAGAAACTTGATTTGAAAAAACGTTACAACATATATCGCATGTCTTCACGATGAGCACAACATTGTTCATGTCAGGCTGTAAGTGAACCACCTCTATAAGTTGTAAAGTCAGAGACAAGGGCATTGGAAAGTAAAAAAACGCTACCTTATTTCTGGGTATTTGGACTTATAGGGTATCAAAGTGTCCGATTTAAGGGTGCTTTGTGAAGATTTCAAGGCAGCCAGGTCAAAAAACCTAAAAACAAATCTTCCAAGTTCAGTACTCAGGACTCATTCATGCAGCACTCTCTCCTCCAAAATGTATTTTGCAAAAGGAAGGTTAGTAACATTTTTCCTGCATACTTCCATACAATATAGAAATTCCCATATGTAGCACAGGATGTAGATGAATGTAGAGGAATTGGCCACTGTGCAATAATACAAACATGATTTACTTGTCCTTTGCTGCGCTGTGATGTGGAGCAGCAGAACACACAGTCTTCTATCCAGGTAAACTACTCTCCTAATCTTGTGTTCTGCCATGATCTGTCTCTGTACAGATTCACTAAAACCTTTATTTATACTACTTATACACACACACACACACACACACACACACAGTGTCCAGCCTCTCCCTCACATCAGCATGACTGTCGGTGCTAGTGTTTTCTTCAAATGCAATCATATTTTTCATTAACCCTGGGGGAATCTTCCCCCCTCAGAGACACTTGATGATGATAAACATGTTGGAAGTGATTTTTCCATCTGCCTTTCATTCCTTCCACCATCTGCCGTCGCCAGCAACACTGAAAGCTTCGGCTCTGTGTGTGTCAGAAGAATAGCGCCCTCCTCCTCCTCTCCTCCTCCTCTCCTCCTCCTCTGAGCTGCAAATAAATCCTTTGCTCCATCCTGCAGTTTCACACCAAGTCTGACACAGTGGCACCAGGGCTCCCCACTGACCCATGCTGACCCTTAATGAACTCACAGCTCTCCTGTTGTTTGGTCAGTAATTCTTGCACTTATTAAAATAAAAATACTGAGACAAATACCCCAAGACAGCGCCTCAAAGGAACAGTTTGGCATTTTTGGAATACATTATCCTGTTAATCATAAAGCTTTACACATGTTGCCAGGTGGATTATTTTTTTTTACTTTAGACAGAGCCAGGTTAGCTGTTTCCTGCTAAGCTCACCATCTCTTGACTCCAGCTACACGTTTAGCATGCAGACGTGAGAGTGGCATATGTCTTCTATCTCTATTCATTTACTTGTAGAGGGGTGCAGGGTGTTCAAAATGTTCAAATAGTTCTGTTGTAATGTAACTCTTGGCTTACATATGAGTAATGAGATTGCATAACTGCATCAGGGTAGAGTCACCCCTGCAGAGTGACAAATAACAATCGAGACAGATGAATCACAGCAGACAACATATAGAACACTGTAATCTATACAGCCATTACTGACAATGACGCACGACATAATGACAAACTATCTCTCCAGCTAGTCCCACTGGCGGAAAACACAACACAACAATAAAAGACATTTGAATCTAAATGTTAAACAAACTGCAAGCAGGTTGTGACATAGTCTTACTGAGATACCGATGGCTCTTCATGAACTTTATAAGCAAACAGGAGCATCAGCATGAAGATGAGCTGATTCTGTGTGGTTATTCTGGCAATCACTCACTTACCAACACTAATGTATAGGTAATTACACTTTAGCTAATCCTTATTTTACTGTTAACAAACAACGAAATTCACAATTGTGTATTGCTGTGTTTGGTGTAGAGGCCCAGACCAGGATATCTTTGGAGGAGGTCTCTGTTCATTCTGACAAAACAGGCGAGTAACGAGATCCTCCATCCAACACAAGTTATTTAACACAGAAATATTTTGATTTACACTACACAATAACTTAAGCAAAGCAAACTCATAAGAGCAAGGTTAACACTCTCCCAGGGAGTACCTTAGCCAAAAGAGGAGAGGTGAATATTTCGTATTGTGAAAATGGGGAATCCTGAAACTGGAATGCATGGCTTCAGAAACTCAGAGTTCAGAGTCTCATACAGGCCTAACATGTCAGGTTAGAACTATTCACACTGACACTGTGTGTATTTATAATAAACACAATACAAATGTATATTTGACTGTGCTACATATATTACTGCTGTATAATAAGTTTGATAAGGTGAATAAATACTGTAGGTCCTATCTATAAGCATTATATGGATGATCCTTGAAATGTTGTATCTGGTGTTTTACAACCTTTACACACATCTTAATGAATGGTTTATTAAACTCTCCATTGTTTGTTTTCAGTCAAATAACTATTAACTTCAGTTCAATGATCTATTAATTTATAATTTATTAATGATGGTTATTAGAAAGTCTGTTGGCTAAAGGCAAAAGAGATACATAACCTCATCACCATTTATCCTCCAACAGATGTGTTTGAAAAACTTAAACTTATTCAACATCCTTGTAGGTGCTTTAAAGATTCATAGATAGGATTAATAGATTTCAGATGGTGGAGCATCTGTAACCAATCCCCAACACACTTGTAAAACACACAGGCTGACCTTTAAACTGAAACTTCCAGGTTCTTTCCTCTAAAACCTTCTCTAATGGATCAGGCTTCAGACTGGTGTTTGGTTATCCAGCCCTGGGTGGCACACAGTGAAAAATTAAGTGTATTTCTTTCACAGTTTTGGTGAGTTCTTTAAAAAAGGAACGTGTGAATATGTAGGGATTTTGTTTCTGATTAATTCTTTCAGTTTCCTTTCATACCCTGGCAGGGGTTTGGGATGGTGATATTATTCCTCACTTTGCCTCAAAATACAAGTTTGAAAGCCAACAAGTTGTGTTCAGCGGTTTGTCTGCCACTCAGGCTCGTGGGGATGTTGGGATGAGATTCAATTTAGTCTGTAAAAACATATTTTATCTGATGTTGTTGGTTCCCTCAGTAGAGATACCCGTTCGTGTGTCTTTGATTGACAGTGTGGAAGCTTGAAATTTCAAGCCAGTATTTCACCATAAAAATGGTTTGTTAATATTTGATGAGTAAAGAAAAAAGGCTCGCCTCTCTTTCTTGGTCTATGTGAAGAGATTTGAAGTTGAAAGAGAAGTGTTGGATCAGAGACAGAGGATTATAGGACTATAGTATCGGTATGTTATGTGTTGCTGTCAGTTCAATACAAGAAGTCATTTGATGAACATGCATTTCAGAGAGTGAAGACGCTTCAGATAAATTAAACAGGAGAACGCAGACTGAAGAGCAAGCGGTGCAGTTTGTTTAGTGGAAATGTGGCGCCATCTTCAGGCACATTGTTCCACAACTGAAGAGTTTCTATCTGCTGGACAGCTGGGTGACAAATTCAAGTTAAAGGCAACTTAAAAGTCTCTTTTTTGAGATGGTTTTATGAACTTCTTCAGAGATGAGAGGCATTAGGAAAAACCAGCGCTTTTTTACAAGAGTTGTCATCTTTTGAAGACATATTTTATTCATACTTCTGTATGAGACAACATCTGATGATGGTAACAGAGGACATCAGTGAAGACAAAATGAACTTCAGACACTCCATCAGCACCAATGACAAACAGAATTTGGTACTTTATGTCTTCAGAAGAATTGCTTTTTTATGTGTAATCTGCATCCCAATATAAGTGTTTGATAGCTTCATAAATAACAGAGACTGAGTTATTACAGTAGACCACCTGAAAACGTTTTCTTAATGACATAAAAGAAGTTTACAGTTATAGTTAGAAACCAGATTTCTAATCACTCCTGCAACATTAGTGTGTAGGAAAATGCCCCAAAAATGAGCCCCAAGTGATGGTCCTTATAAATTCAGATGGATTCTGATTGGCTATTGATGTTTTATCTAATCACCAACCTCATATGGAGCCTGGCAGATGTATGCCCTCGCTGAGCACCAATTTCATTGGTACTTTGATTACTTCTTTCTTTGTTGAGGAATTTGCACCTCTAAAGTGCAATATGAGTTAGTGACCTTTCTTGTTGAAGGGGACTGTCAATACATCATCAGTCAATCAATCCAATTTTATCCGTGCAAAATACTTTTATGTTTTTACAGCATCAGACTTGATGTCAGCCAAAATGACCTGGA